>NW_009644516.1:0-934 GCF_000690535.1 Cariama cristata | reverse complement strand
CTGTCAAGCCAAGTCTTGAATATTTCCAGCAAGGAATTTCTCTTTTAGGCTTCATGAATTCCTTGCTTTATGTGGCGAGTTCCCTGCCTTGCGGCTGGCCCTTAGGGTAATGTTGTAGTTGGGGCTGGGAGCTGCAGGTGGAGAATGGCTGGAAAGGGGCTGTCTGGGGAGACTTGGGGCTGGGAGAAGAGTCATCTCCTGATGAATTTTTATTGTAGGGAAGGAAGAGTTGGGTTAGGTAGAAGAGAAAGCCCAGAGCTGCAGTTGTGCTGGGGCTGGGAAGGGGCTGCCAAACTCAATGGGGGGCTAACGCTTGATCCCTCCTCTTGGGAAGGCTTGTTTTTGGAAAGGAGGGGCTGCAGCGCCAGGACTGAGACTGAGGCTAGGGCAAGGGTCAGGGCTGAGGGAAAGGGCTCAGTGGCGTGGGGCTGGAAAGCATCATGCAATGTAAACTAAGCGCTGGCGCTCATCTCCTCATCCAAGGAGTATTTAGTCTGTGGATGGAGAGAGGCTCTTGCCTCTGGCGCAGCCTGAGTTTAGTGTTAAGAGTTAAGACTGAGAGACAGCCCAGAGGTAGGGTTGCGTTGGGGGCTGGAAAGCATCTTCTGAAGTAAACAGAGCTGACTCAAGGCTTTTGCTTTTCTGAAAGCAGGGCTGCTGTTTACCTCTGCCATGGCCTGCTCTCTCCTTACCGTTCATATTGGCAGTGTGAAATGTTGGCACATCTCTGCAGGCCTCCAGGCAAGCAGCCATGTCCTGTGCATCATATACTGTGAGAGGCAGTGGCCTTTCCTTGTTCGTAGCAGCAGTTTGAGCTCCCTGTCCTTCACCCACAGCACTGAGGAAGCATCCTGGAGGCCTTGTACCTTCCTGCAAAGCCCCTTTTTATGTCTGACCTTGCACAAGTGCTCCCTGACCTCAGTCTAGTTTGTCC
>NW_009644515.1:0-934 GCF_000690535.1 Cariama cristata | reverse complement strand
CACACAGCACCATCTATTTAAGATTTCATAAGGAGGAGTCTGAAAGGCTTAGACAGATGAGCGGGTATGATTTTACCTGATTCTTTCCCAAAAGGTTAGGTGAACCACCTGTGTGTGTCCTAAGCTGTAACCAGAAAAGAACATAATTAGGATGGAGTTTGAAGACACGTGCTCCTGTATCACTCCTCAAAATACACAGCTTGAGGTTTAAAGTAGCAAAAAATAGGAAAAGTACTCCTGGTCATACCTGAGGTTCATTGTTTTAATGGGTTCCAGTGTAGATAAGGACTGAGCTAAGAGAAACACAGAGTTCAGGGAGATCTGGTTGTCATTAAGCCTAAAGGCAGAAGAGATGAAATCAGTTGCTGCAAGCAAAACTAACAGCGATTTACCCTGTGTCACCCGATAATAGCGATCCTTGTCCAACACTCTCAAAGACTGCTTCTTTGCCACCTTCTGCCTGTCTTTCCAACTACAGTTCTGCGAACACAACTCACTCCGGTATATTTTAAATTTGTCCCCCACTTTTAGAGTTCAGAGAATCACAGAATAATTGAGGCTGGAATGGACCTCTGGAGATGATCCAGTCAAACTCTCCTGCTCAGAGGAGGGAGGGTTAGACTAGAGTAGACTGCTCAGGACATTGTCCAGCTGGGTTTTTAGCATCTCCAAAGATGGAGAATCCACAGACTCTCTGGGCAACCTGTTCTAGTGATGGACCATCCTCACAAGTTTTTTCTTGCAGATAAATGGAATTCCTTGTATTTCAGGACACTGATGCAAGGCAAAAACAACTCTTGCGCTGTAAGCGCAGTTGTGGCAGTACAAAACCCACGCTGATTAAGATCATGCTCAGGTCTATTAGGTCTATCACAGCATCTAGTGTGACTGTGGGCAGCGTGCTTGATGCTGGGAAAAAAAGCAGCAGATAAAT
>NW_009644514.1:0-933 GCF_000690535.1 Cariama cristata | reverse complement strand
ACCCGGGCCCCAGGGAGGCAGCAGACTTAGCTCTGCAAGCTATCCCACCATGTATCCTGTAATCCCTGTGAGATGAAAGCTCTGCATCTGTGCATGGACTTCAGATTCCTTATGTTTGTTTCCCATGCTATGTGTGCTTGTGTACATGCATCTCCCTGGTCACGGTGCTTTTACAAGGGGTGCAAGGGGACCCTCCACTGTGCTGTCTCCTGGACATTTCTCCTCATGTCTTCACTTCTTTTCAGGCTATGGTGACCTCCTATGGTGACACAAATCTAGCTTTTCAGGCCTCTTTGTTAGATTAGAAAACTGATGGCGGAGATACTCTCACCCTGCTTTTTTAGATGGTCTTGTGTCTCTCCAGTAGTCTTCATTCCTCAAGAAGGTACTGCGCTCATAAAAGCTGAATTTCTGTCTGTGATTCTGTGTCCGTATTCACCACCAGGTGTTGATGCTCAGGGCTTTTGCCTCTAAAAACTGTCTGTGATGATCCCAACTATCTCCTGTTCAGCTTCCCTGATGGTTCAGAGTCTGCTCCTCTTGATGCATTGCTTCATACCTCATGAATCTCCCCAGCCAGAGCCCACTTTCCCCACAGGTCACCATCCATCCCAGCCTCACGGAGAGCCATCAGCCATTCCATGCATCCCAGCACCCACAGAGCAACATCCTCCCTTGCAAGTTCTATCCTGCATCAAGGTCTCTGGTGTGCTAAGGGCTGTTGATCTAGCAAGTCTTACAGGGCATGCCTATGCCTTGTTGTACAGCCTCCAGCAATTCCCACACTGTCTCACGTATGATTTCTGAGCCCCTTTCCCCCTTGCTTCACTAAGTACTAGAAAAATGCTACCTCTGTGTCAGCTGCTTCAGTTTGCTGTGCTCATTTCTGTGTTCATTAGACTGTTAATCATAGAATCATAAAATCATTATGGT
>NW_009644513.1:0-934 GCF_000690535.1 Cariama cristata | reverse complement strand
TTTTTTTTGTAGGATTTGTACATACGATAATTTTTATTTGGAAGGAAACTTTATACCAATGTGCAGGCTGCATTTTGTTACACAGTTAATCAGATAAAAGCACTAAACTGAGAGGTTACAAAGCAATCCTAGGTCTCATCATGTACTATACAAAGATTAACATTCTTAATGCATGAAGTGGAGAATAAGAAGTTCATACTTGTGTCCTTAGCTAATTGCACAAAATTCAGACAGATACTCCATAGTATACATTCAGTAATATCTAAATTTAAGTTAAATCAAGCATTTCAGATCAATGACTCCTATCATTTCACAAAACGAACTGTGGTCTGCCATGACTCTACAGTCAGTGTTATGACTGAAAACAAACCCTATCTGCTAATGTTATTGATATAGTTATGCAGAGAGGTGTTTTAATGAACTATTGGACCATGTCTTTGAAACCAGCACTCTTTATAGAACTGTGAATTTACACAATTTAGCAGGAAACTTGAAGTACGTAAAAGCATATAAATCTTGTAGTTATTTTTAGTGTAAGCTGTGAAAGCAGAAGTATCAAACTGGCATTTTTTTGTTGTATCTTGAGCTTCATTTCACCCATATCCTTCTCTACAAGGCCTAAAGTTGTCATTAAGATGGAATCTGAACTTTTTGATTATTCAATCATTGACTTGGTGGCTAAAATTTCATTAAACAGAGGTAAATTGCACCATTTGTAAATGTGTAGGTATTTCTGTCAAGCAAATTGATTTAATCAGAAATTAGCAGTCTGTGCAACCTGAGATTGTTTACTAAAGTAATCTCAAATTTAAGAAAATGACACTAAATTAATTGCTGTGGATTAAATCTGCTATTTCTAGCGTGCTGCCCCAACACTAGGGATCTAGAATCTATTGTGGTTACAGATGGGCTGGTGCCTACAATTTAGGACATC
>NW_009644512.1:0-933 GCF_000690535.1 Cariama cristata | reverse complement strand
ACAGTCTGCTAAAAATGTGCAATGTCTGTCTGAAGTGCCACCCTACACAAAGGTAGTACGTGTTTGTGAGATCTTTTTTTATTAATGTCTCTTTGAAAACATTAAAAGATATTAATCTTGAAATAAATTAAATTAACACCTACGTGGAACTTCAGAGACAGTGATATCACCTCTCCACTTCGTTTTTTGCAGCATAATGTGATGCAGACTCAACGGGAGTGTGAAGTGTGAATGAGTGAGCATGTACGTGGGAAATGGGGTATTTCTGGCTAAATGCAGAAGCTTGATTCGGTTGCCTTAGTGTAGGGGTCTAATAGCAACTTGTTACTGGCTTTGGATCTTAACTGCCTCTCAGGCTAGCCACTGATTTAAAACTTAAGAATATTGAAAGCTTTAGAAGAAAAGAAACAAATGGCATTTCAGAGTCACTGGTGGGTGCTGTGTGGGAATGTTTAAGAGACTGGTGACAAAACAGTATACAAAACAGTATATTAGTAGACAGAGTGATTTCTGGGGGTTCCACCACAAAAGTCTTCCATATGTGAAACCTACCAATACAGCTACAATTACTAGTGCCTTCAGAGCAGTGGTAGAGTTGAATACAAGGCCATCCATAAAATGCTTTCAACAGAAAACAGTTCTGAATAAAAACACTATCAAGCTTTTTAGAAATAAATTCTTGACATCATAGTAAATATGAGAAAAGGTGCTACTGCAAAATAAGTATGTTCACTTTTTTCCTCCACTTGGCAACAATATTGGAATACATTTTAACTGTGGCAGAGGTAGCACTAGCAGGGGCAATGCGTTGGGAAAGAAAAATATGTTATGGAGGCTAACTATTTGCTTTCCATCCTTAGGCAAAGCTGTACACAAACCAGAACAGAATATTACCTTTGTAAGGATGACCAGGTTGCCCAGAAAGTCGGGAGC
>NW_009644511.1:0-933 GCF_000690535.1 Cariama cristata | reverse complement strand
TGGTTTTGTTTTTTTGGTTTTGTTTTTTTCCCCAGTAGTAGGCTAGACAACAGCAAAAGAACTACAGCTTCACTATTTCTGTAGTTCTCCAGCTTCTGGGCAGTGTTTTGAGCTCTGTGCTGCCATGGCTAGACTGCCTTCTACTTTAAAGCCAGCTCCTGCAAGCCTACATTAAACCACAACCACAGCACGGTGCATACACCCAGGGAAAAAAATCCCTGCAATTCGCAACACTGAACACAGTTATCATTGAGCTCCTGTGTTTATGAGTACAGCTCGTTAACAGACACTTTTTCACTCTGTTAAAGACTGTTATACTGGGAAATCATTAGTCAATGGTTAAATCCACAGCTTCAGCAAACCACAACTAGAATACAGTGAAGGTAAAAACAACAGAAGATACATTCCATACACACAGACAGCATGCTGCTTGCTGCTATAGGATATTATCAAGCAAAGTAAGTAGTCATTAGCAAGTATTACAATATTTGCTTATGCTATATGAACATCTAGGAGTCCCATCCAAGAAGAGGCCCACAGTATGCTAACTTACACAAATTCAGAGTAAGATCACACCCTTTCTCCCCACAGCTACAAACTGGATACCAATTTACTTATTCTACTGGAATTAAACAGAAATGTAGAGGGTGTTCACGATGCCTCCACTCCTATCAGGATTTTAGAGTAGGGTGTATGAAGAGTTATCAGTCTAGTGTGACACTCCACCACTTTCAGTAGCGCCTCCAGATACCGATACAAGATCAGCAGTCTGCCAAAACAGAAGTCACCTTATCCCATGTGGGAATGCATTAACCAAGACAATCTCTAAGAAAAAAGCATGGTCCCAAGTGTCCCTCCTCACCCCCCAAGCTGAGGACAAAGATAACTCAGATGCTTGAGAGCAGCAGTTCCAACACAGAATTCTTGCCATAG
>NW_009644510.1:0-933 GCF_000690535.1 Cariama cristata | reverse complement strand
CAGCTAGCTAACAAATAGAAATTTCTATGTACGGCCAGATTTTGAAAAGGAACCAAGACTGATTTTAAGTACTGTCCCCTTTTGACACAATTTAAAATTACTCCTACTAGAATATATTTAAGTATAATGAGATTCTGATGGATACCTTACACTGCAGGTGTCTGAACACAGAAACCAAAGAGGCCCTTCCCACTCTCATGTAAGACACTTACAGCAATATCCAACATTGACGTTGCATTATCCTTGTTCGGTTTCAGTTCAGAGCTGTCACATTTCATTTACAAAAATCTGCTGTGTTACTCCACATTTTTTTCTTAAAATTCTCCGATAATTGTGAAAAGGACTCCACAGCTTGCATGATCACCTCCTACTCTGTATTCTTTCTGATGGACAGACACCCCTGGAACTACAGCAGACCACAGTCTTAAGGTTTCAGTTCTTCCTACCAGTGGAAAATGGCCAGGTGGTCCCAAAATTATGTCAAACAACATGGCAGTTGGTAAAATATGGACTGAGTGTATTGACATGTCTTGGCCCTGCATCTGTTCAGGAAGCAGTGGGAACATGTCATATACACACCCATAAAGCAAAGAACTTGCAAATACACAACAGACAAATTCAACTTTCTTTAAAACTAACAGAAGGGAAAGGGAGACAAACCTCTGTGATACCCTCTGCAGTACTGCAGCTCTCCTTGCCTTTTCTTAGGCAATAGAAAAGGAGTAGTTAAACAGGCACCATATAATATCATGAATTCTGATCCTTAACAAACAATAAATTACTTGCCCTTATGCCAAATCAGTTGAGTGAAGACTGAAAAACAAAAACTGAAGTGCAATATCAAATTTATATTCCATAAAAAGATTGAAATGCTAAGCATTATACCTTTGTGCAACAAAGGTTTTAGGGGGGGCAGGTGGGGAGAAACACATT
>NW_009644509.1:0-932 GCF_000690535.1 Cariama cristata | reverse complement strand
AAGAAGAAGAAGAAGAAGAAGACGACGACGATGATGAAGAAAAAAGCTTTCAAATTAGTCAGTACCTCCAGAAACCAGCGCATGGCTGAGGAAATAACAAGTATGTCTGAATCTGCCCCGAGGTGTCTCTGCAAGGGAGCCTTTTTGCCAGAGGATGTGAACATCAGTCTGACTATTAGGTCTTACTTTAAGGGCTGGCTTTTGCACATGTGGGCGTAACGTCCCCGTCTTCATGGGTGCAAATGTGTTGGCACATATTTCAAAACAACTGAAACTCGTCCCGTACTCCTCTGGCCTGGAGCAGTCATGTGTTTCCTACTGGTTTGTGGGGAAAGGGAGGAGGGAAGGGTTAGGTCTAGAAGAGGCAAATGGAGAACAGCAGCAAAAGACATAGAGCAAGGAATTAAAACAGGCAGGGTATGAGCATAGGGAGACCAAAATAGGAAAAAGCTATCTAACTAGACTAGCAGAGATAGTGTACCAAGATTCTGCTTTTCCTTGCCTAAATCAGGAGGAGCACTATTTATTTCATTGACATTGCCTCCCTGGTTACATGGCCCTTAGCATCAAGAATTTTGACTTCTTGCAAATATAAGTTCATACTCAGTCCCAGAGGACGGGAGATACAGAGGTACCACCACTTCCCACTCTACAGATGGGAAAAACGAAGCACAGTGTTCATCTAGAAGAGATGGTAGAATGGGAAATTGAAGTAATTGAAGTTCAAGGTCCGGAGAGTCCTAATCACATAACCATCTTTTCTGTAGCTGCATTTTCGCACACAGGTGACTTAATGCAGCATTTAAGCAATGCATAGTCTATCACGGATAATTTTTGAATCTGGTACTCTTCCGTATTGGGCTTGTTTCATAGCCCACAGGTCTCAAAGTAGTCTCTGTATGTCACTGTGTCCTTCCTGAGAACTTCACATC
>NW_009644508.1:0-932 GCF_000690535.1 Cariama cristata | reverse complement strand
GAGAAGTCCATGTATCTATTCCAACTTTCTGTGGGGTTTCTGATTTTGTATACTGCTGTGATGTTTGTAATAGTTGCAGCATGAAACCATTGAGTTCGGATAGTATGTAAACAAAATGATTTTAAGTGGATTTGACTTCTGCATCTCAAAGTTGGACTTTAGATAATTTACGGAACTTTTCTGGTTGTCTGAGTCAGTTGCCTTCACAGTGTAAGTGAGAAACAACTTAACAGTGAATACTGAGAAAATCTGGATCACTTAGGCTCTTCCTATTTAACTTCAAAGGCCTTGGCTATACACAAAACTTGTGCCGTGAACTGTGATGAGGTAGATAATGTATTACAATAATTCTCCTAATATTAGGCTAACAACATGCATCTCAAAGGGCTTTGTAGTGGCATAGTGGATCACTCACATTAAGGAGAGTAAAGACACTAGGGATTATGCCAGTCTGTGCATATGGATAAGAAATTAAAACTCTCTCTCTAGCAAAAAAAAGGGTGTTTGTATGACCTTTGAACTGTGTACATGGTGTGAACTATTACTAATTTGAGAACAATTCTATGGTGAAGAAGAAATTTAGAGACAGAGTAAGCCTAGCGAAACCTTTCTTGCATTCTTTTTGCTCAAATAAGTAATAAAATCTCATATAAAGTTTTTAAAAAATTATTTATTCATTTTACTGTGTTTTTTTAGCTTTGTTTGAAAATTTAAGTTGAATTACTGAATCATGGAGCACAAACACCAAGTAAAGGTAACAGTCATGTTTCCTAGATAAAAAATTTTATAGTTTAGTATGTCTCACTTTGGAAGGTACATGGTGAGAAAGAATTAGCTTGAATGAGCAGCAGCTCCAGTCAGCTTGGGGATATTGTTGATTTCTTAATGATCATTACCTTTTTAGTTGTGGGGTTTTTTTGTTTGTTTGTTTG
>NW_009644507.1:0-932 GCF_000690535.1 Cariama cristata | reverse complement strand
CATATGTGCTATGAGGAATTTCTCTGTGCTCCTCATCTCACAGAAACAGACTTTCCTGCAATACATAAAGATATTTGGTTACCCGAACTCCAGACTTCACCCTCTGTTATGGCATAGACATGGCACCCAAAAGTAATGTTAAGATTGATAGGAAGATATGAAATCTGTTAATTCCCTATCCCTTGTGTAACTCTTTTCTTTAATTGTGGTCCAAAATCAGATTACTGTCTGAAGACTTTTCTGTGTACCCAGTATGTGGAAAGGAAATCCTTTCCATTAGTCTCTCCTTTGTGTATGCTAGCAGTCTTGCAACTGAAAGCTAACACAGTATCATGTCCTCAACTTCCATGCACTAATGTCATGCACGTCAACAGGTGATGCTTTTGCTTAGCCTGGTGTACTGAAAGTGTATGACTTGCTCTAGTTTTCAAAACATCCTTAAGTTCTCATCAAGTTGTGCTTCATGCAGTATTTGTTTGGCATAGGGAATGCAGAATTGCCCCAGCTCGCATGAGAGGCTGGGAACTGCTCCAAAATAGCTGAGACAGGGAAAGGACCTCAACAAAGCACAAGCAGCTTTGCACAGATGACCTGTTTCGATTTGAACCAATTTCAGATTACTTTTGGCCTTCTTTTCTATTTAAAGTATAAAGGAAAGAGCAGATCAGAGAACATGAGACACAGATCTGAAAATGGATGTCCATTCAATCTAGGGAAAAAAAACAACTTACATTTCCCTTACATGCCCCTTCTTCCTAGCCCGTGTGGAACACTTCCTGATCCAGGAATTTCTGGATTTTAAGAGTGTTCATAGTTCAGGATTTTTAACACTGAAAACCACCTAAGATTGTTGGCAATTTGCATGCCTTAATGTTAGCTGGTTTTTATCTGGAGGTTAGAATGTAGGGACCTGGACAAGCTCGAGAAGTGGG
>NW_009644506.1:0-932 GCF_000690535.1 Cariama cristata | reverse complement strand
TTTTTTAATGTGTTTTGGAATGAAAAGAAACTTGTTTTTCAATATCTTTGCAGTTAAGTATGCAAATTTCAGACTGCTTTGGAAGTGTGTGATGCTGTTTTGTGTACATTTGAAAATCTTCTTGGAGGCATCAGATAAAATATTCTGTTTTGCCACTCCTCCTCTGTTTCCATCTCCATTCTTGAGTTATAAAAGTGCCACTGGGTCCATTTTTCTCTGGGTTATGTTTTAACAAATGTAATAGGATATGGTATCTTCCCAGAGCCTTGCAAACATTAGATAACGTGTCACTGCATTTTGTTTGTCTAGTGGGTAAACCAAATTTTAGAGCTATAATTTGGAATATTATGACACAGACAGAAGAAATATCTAACTCACTTAAACAGAAAGGCAGAAGTGTATCACATCAGCTATGATTTCTGTTTCCATCTCCATAACAATAGGCCATCTTGGCTTCCTTTTCTCTACTTTGTTAATATTTTTTTTCTTTAGTAATAACCAGGCCAGAATTAGTTAACAGAATACCGGACACCTAAATATGATGCCTTTTTTTGCAGCTGGTTGGAATTTTGGACTACCCTGAAAGGTAGAGGTTTTTGATTGGATTAATGCAAAATCCAAGACTGAATGTGCAACAGCTCATTTTAACACTTCACAGTGATTAATCAATGTCACATCGACAGCCACTCCGTGTTCCCCAACATGCTGAAGCACTCTTACATTTTACAATAACATCGTTTGGCACTTCTCTCACACTGTTCAGAAACAAAAGCACTGACAAGCTGCTGCGCCGTTGTGAAACATCAGAATGGTTCATATTCGTTGGAGGCACTCCAAAGGGTACGGCAAAATAGATTGGAAGCTCTACCAGCCATACGGACAAATACACCAGGTTCTCACCTGATAAACAGACAGAGGTTCAACTGCAACAG
>NW_009644505.1:0-929 GCF_000690535.1 Cariama cristata | reverse complement strand
CCCCCCCCCCCCCCCCCCCCCCCCCAAAGCACAGAACAGAGTAGAATACTTCCCAGCAGCCAATTCTACATAGCAGGAGACTGCAAGAGCTAGAACTGGTACTCACACAAACCCCTTCTCAAACGGGAGTTGCGCTTTCCCTCTGGCTGGTGGTGCAGCACGGGGCTCTTCCCCTGCACCATCAGCCAGCCGTGTCCACTGGAGCACAACCTGACAGGCAAGGTTCCCAACTGCTAGACTTGTACACATTATGTTGAGGTCCAATGACCTTTGCTGTCTGTGATTGTCTGCACTTTGCTCCCTTGCATAAACTGGAAGCAGAAATGCAGAAAATTCATTTGTTGAATTACTGGGATGATCCACTTAACTGACGTGGAAACTTCAAAGGCTTTTTCGCATGCTCCTTAGCAAAGCATCACTATCACAGAACTGAGCGACTGGGTGATCCCCAAAGGCTGCTGACTTTTGCACCAGTCCAGCTGAACAGGCCTTTGGGAGGACGATGGGGAAAAAAAAGTTTCCTTTGTGAAGATAAAACACAAGAAGAAACATAAACTTTCTTTTACCACACTACAAGCCCCATCTTTGTGCCTCTCTCAGCACAGACCCACAGAGACTGCTATTAGAACCAGTCGGTGTTCGGGTAGAAATACCACCTCCTCTTCTTTTATTGAGCACTGGTTGCAGCAGACAATGTGAATGTTCACAAGCTATGTTTGAAAAGGGATGATTTCCCCACGGAACAGCAGAGTTTACGCACAATCTGCGGCTCACATAGTGCAGGTTACAAAACCAAGATGTATTTTTTGCGATCAGAGAGGCAAACACTGAACAGAACAAAAAATAAAGACGGAAATGCAGTACAGACCACAGCTGTGTTACATTCCTAAAAGTTAAAACTGTTCCTCTTCTTCCTCAGAATTCCAAAG
>NW_009644504.1:0-930 GCF_000690535.1 Cariama cristata | reverse complement strand
AAAGAAAGAAAAAAAGAAAGAAAAAAAGAGGTTGATCATGTTTGTTCCTTGCAGGTTTATCAAACGACAAATGATGTCAGATTTCAGAAAAGATGTTCAATTTTTTTTTTTAGCTGAAGTTCCGAGACAGTTTTAAATGGCAAAGAAGTGTACACAGGTGAACAGTTTAATGTCTGAATTTTCTCAAAAGCAACACTAAACCGCCTTTGTACAGCAGTTGGCTCCGATCAACCCGACTTAAAAATTTTTACCTGCCAAGCAATCAGATCCTTCAGTTTTTCAATCTTGTCATGATCTTCTGGATGCTCATGCATGTATTTTTCAGTAAAAAAAGCCTAGTGAAGAGAGAAAAATGAGCAGTTATTTCAGAAAATGAATCAACATCTACTACCGTGGAAGAATTACCTACAGCAAAGATAAATGAATCAACCCAAAAGTTCTGCAAAATAACAGCAATAGCTACAAATACTAAGTGAAAATCTAGGAAAGAGAATTTAACAATGTTTTAAGGTTAAGACATTAATCTTTTGCGATCAGTAAAGTAGGCAGACAAGCACATGGTGACCAAGACCAAATCTCACAGGCAACCCTGCAGAGGACTCGGTACGTCTCTGAAATGGCTTTCTAGCAGTTCCCGGGGTATAAGCAATTTTGGTAATGAAATGGGTGAGAGTTACAGAAGGACGTAAGCGGATGGATACTGCAACATGCCCGTCAGCATGTACCTTCTCCATTTATGTTATAAAATGCATGTTGTTTGTGTATGCTAACTTAATATAATTAATAGCCGCAACATAAGAGATAGTATTTATAGTTTCCCAATGTTAATATCTTATCCCATATAACTTTAAAAGCTAATGTTGTAGACATGCAGTTAAGATCATTTAGACATATTTGCAACTGACTGGTATCTCAGAAGTCTCTACCATT
>NW_009644503.1:0-931 GCF_000690535.1 Cariama cristata | reverse complement strand
GGGGCAGGGGAGCGCCGGGGCTCTTCGCGGGGTTTTTCTTGCCGATGATGTAATTTTCATTGCGTTCGTCGTATTTCATTAAATCTCTCCTCTCGGTGGGCAGTGTCGTAAATGCTGAGCGGAATCTCACTGTTGTGTAAACAAACAGTGGATATTTTATACGATTTGAATATGTAGATAATTAGTTTTATTACATTCATTACCCCCTTTATGTGCTCTGTAACAAGTCGGCAATTAAAGTAACAAACTCATAAAGTCTTTATAGAGGCATTTAAGCTCGCACGGCACTCGCCGGGCTAAGTAGTTTAATTCAAAGCTGGTGGCTGAGCGTGGGGAATCCACAGGCTCCCCTGCTCCGCGCTGGTTTATTATACATTTAAAATGCTCCGAAGCGGTACTTAATTACACCGATGACCGAGGTTTTATTTTTGGGGGCATGTCACTGTGAGTTACCGGCGGGTAATAAAACAAAGCAGAAGATTCTTGAGCCGCTGAGGATCCGGGTGATAGTTTTATGGCGCGGTCTGATAGTTTTATTGCGGCTGCATGTTGTACAATGTGTATTTGATAAAGAACGGCCTTTGGTGGCCCGTGGACACTTTTTGTGCACCGGCGAAATGAAAATAAATGTGAACATGGTTTTAGTGCGAGGGTGGAAACAAATTGCGAGCTCTAAATGGTTCTCCCTTTATGGTCACCAGACAAGAGGAGAAAACATCTGTCTTCCGTCCCCCAAATCTAAAGGGCACCAAAGAATGATGTGAATCTAAGTGTTACTACAGCCGGGATTTGTCTTTATTTACCCGCGCTCTCATGAATATGAATACGCATTTGGGGCAGGGAGGTGCCTCGCCCCCTCTCAAACAACACAGGGCATTTAAAAACAACAAAAAAAACCCCCACCAAACCAAAACAACAAAAAAAAAGAAAA
>NW_009644502.1:0-929 GCF_000690535.1 Cariama cristata | reverse complement strand
TGAGGATGCCCCTCGCTCCCTTAGAGAGGTTCACTGCAATTCTGGGCACACTCGCCTGGAGGTCTGACGCCTTTCCACGGTATTTTGCTAGTCATCTCCCCTGCCCGGGTGCTCTGACGTCACCTTGTTTCAGTTATTTTTGTCGCTTTTACCCTGTACTTCATGTTTGTGGCATTGACCTTAACCACCATCAGAACTTGAGACTCCAGCAGCTGGGCTGGGTCACTGCCTAAACCAAATGCAAAGAGGAATGCACTTTAAAGTCTCCTGCTTATGAAATGCAATTTATCTCTAGGAATTGCCCGAGAACTGTATTTTGCTTGTAGAATACCCTGAAATGTTTTACACAAATAAGCTGTATAGAAATGCAAAATTATACTGTCCTTCCAAACCCATTTTCTGTCTGTGTCATCTCCTTCCCTTTAGGACACCCTTGGTTAACAGTTTACCTAACAGAGACCTCCCTGACGCTTCTCTGGACAAGCGGACAGCACGGGGTCACTTGCAGAAGTTAAAAGGAGAATTTTTTTTTTTTTTTGCCTTTCATTATTACCGATAGTTTATTGGGGTTATTCTTTTTGTGTCACTAGCATCTCACAAAGGGAGTGATTTTTGTCTTTGCTCTCCTGGCCCACAGCTCTCTCCTTTGCCCTGAAGCAGACATAATTTCCATTGTGAATTTACTGCTGTGTAGTCAAGGCACAGGGACATGAAGTGCCCTACCTGGGGTGTCATGGGGAGTGTATATGGCTCCTACAAATTTAACGTAGTCCTGGTCAGGTTCCTCTTCGCTCTCACTTTTCTCCAACCAAGTCCATGGTGTGCCGAGTTGCTGTCTGTTAGAGACCCCTTGAGAAAGTGTCCGTTCACCCAAATGGTTTAGAGGGGTTTTAGTTTTTATAAAATAAAAGCAGTTTTATTTAATATAA
>NW_009644501.1:0-929 GCF_000690535.1 Cariama cristata | reverse complement strand
AAAGTGTGCGGAACAAGGCAACCGAATAAGTGGCATCCCAGATTAGCCTGGGGAAGGGACAGAAAAGAAGTAACCTTTTATTCTCACTTCTTACCATCAGATTTCAGGGAACAGGGCACTGCACCTTGAGAGAGCAAGAGCTGGGACTGCTTCTGCTGCCAGACAGACCCTGGCAGGGCCATATCCTCTCCTAGATGCTGACAGGGTTGTGAATTAAGGGCTGTGTGTTGATGTGAGGCAAAGACAGCCTAAAATAGATATTTCCCTCACTGCAAATATATTAGCAAATTGTTTCTACTTGCTCAGTCTGGGAAAAGAGCTGCGGCAATTGCCCTCCCTGAGAGCAGTGCAGTTCTCTGTAGCTTGGGGTAACGCAATGTAATTTGGACAGCGTGGGAAAATCCTCTGAGTTACCCCAGAGAGAAGAGAAGTAGATAGCTGGGGGGAGGATGTGGGCCTTCCTTTACAGGAGGTCTTCAAGGGCAGGTTACACAAACATCTGTCAGTGGGGCCATAGGACAGCTGATCCTGCCTTGCGGGGACGTAATGGACTGCGTGACCTTCTCAGGTCCCTTCCCACCCTCTGAGGTTGCGGGCAGAGCAGAGGTGGTGGAATAAATCCTTTCAGGCTCTATGGAGGGATGTGTTTGTGTGTATATGGCTGGACTTGCCTGGGTACAGACAGCACCATCACTAATGCTACTGTGTGGGCTGAGACTTGATTTGGGTGCAGTTCTTTGGGACTCATCGGCATCTGCAGCCCTGTTCAACTGCCTTTTGTGCTTGCCTACCTCTTCTTTGCTGCGTTAACCATGGGTTTTAATCTGAAGAGACTGGGCTGAGACTGTCACAGAGGGAGAACTGAGGCAAGGAGGTTTTAATCTGCAGGCAGGTAACTGGAGACCACTGCAGGTTCCCTGGGGGCTGAG
>NW_009644500.1:0-929 GCF_000690535.1 Cariama cristata | reverse complement strand
TTTAAGGTCCCTTCCAACCCAAACCGTTTGATGATTCTAAGTTAAATGTAGGAGTGGTGGGTTGTTTTTTTTTGTTTAGCCCTGGATATGTAAAAATCAATCAATCTATCAATCTTTGTCTTATTGTTTTCAAGGCAATAGTGTTACTTTCAGTGCATTTTTGTGCTACAGTCTTGATGAATGCATGTGCATAAATGCTGTGATATTGATTTTGAATTCTGTGCTTAGCAGAAGCTGGTTTTAAGTGTATTTATTACAGTTATCATTACCCGTCTGTCTGCAGGACACTAAAATCAAAATCAGGCTTTAGTCTTTCTTATTTGCTTTAGACTTCAAAATAGCATTGACTATTGCCCACCTGTTGAATTCACAATGTATATTTCTTTTTCATTGCTTTTATATAGCACGCAATATGCTTGTGGTTCTCTCTGAAGCGCTATTATTGGCAGTCTGACTTCTCTGCATGAGAGCTGATACCTAGTAGTAGAAGAAAATTACCTAGTATCTCGTTCCTAGTTTTTTTTACCTGGTAATCTCAGTTTGCCAAAATAGCTAAATGTTTCAGTCCAGTTATTCAGGATGAAGCACTGAAGTATTATATGATGTGATCTTGCCACATGACTGGATTCAAAATAGGTGGCAGGACTTTAGACCCTCTGCCTCATAGTACTAATGCCTACAAAATTTGTGGTACTCTCTGCCATTCATGTATTTGCATTACATTTGCAAAGCACTCTATCTGTGTATGTATGACTTTTTCCTAAGCTGGCTTGGCCTCTTATTTTGATTCCTTTTCTGCTTTGACAAGTCTGTTTCTTTGGGCCTCATTACAGTATGTGTAAGTTTAAATTATGTTGGCTGCCTGAACCCCCTGCAATAGAGTAATTGGACACAGATTCCTATGTTAAGCTGCAAAATGACTTCGTATT
>NW_009644499.1:0-929 GCF_000690535.1 Cariama cristata | reverse complement strand
TGAAGAATATCAAGGATCAGCCAGAAGGTTTTTGTTAAATCTGTGGGGGCATTTTTCTTCCCTGTTAACATTTTAGGGCCGATTTGGTAGCTTGTCAGGCAGCAGTTAGCGTAGAACTTTTAACACTGTGTACACTAGGGCTTTCCAATCTCTGTGTAGCTTAGAAGTTCTCTTGGTGTTAGTGTGGCAGCCATGCCAGTTCCACATTTGTGATTGCTGTATTTCCCTGGTGATTAAATCTTGTGCCATTCTATTCCTGTTAAATCCGTAGAAAATGAGAAAATACTCGACATTTTGGGGGAAACTTGTAAATCTGAGCTACTTAACGAAGAAACTTCCGAAGCGGAGCAGCCACATGCACAGGAAGCAAGTAACGTGGTGCCAGGCAAGAGGCTAGCAGAGGAAGAGGACGCTCTTGCTGCCGCTCAGTTGAAGGAAGATGCTTTAGATTTGGACAGCAAATCAGCACAAGCTATGGCAAGGAAGGAAGCAAAGCGTTTAGTTGTAGCAAAAGGGGAGACAAGTGAACAGACAATAGAGGAAGAGAAACTGGACTCTGAATCTTTAGTAGTAGAGGGCCTAAGCGATCAGAGTAGCAAACGCTCCCCAGGCCTGGAAGCCTCTAGTGGGGAAACAGCGGAAAAAGGCGCAGGTCCCGAAGCCAAAGATAGCAAAGAAGATGGCAAGAAAACAGAAGACAAAGCTAATTCTGAGGAATCCCCTGCTACTAAAGAGTCCTCAACCAGTGAGGGCGGTGATCAGAAAAAGAGGTTTGTTTTTTCTCCGTTATAGACCAGATGCTATCTTTTTTTCATTGGTCGTTAAGTGACGCGAATAAGCTGTTTCCTTCAATTGGCCACCAAGACTGATGAAATTGTAGCCTATTCCTAAAGAATCTGTTTTATTTCTCCATGTGCAGATTTTTTTTT
>NW_009644498.1:0-928 GCF_000690535.1 Cariama cristata | reverse complement strand
GAGTGCTGACTAGAAGGGAATAATCGTCTCCCATAACTTCCTGGATAAACTCTTCCTAATGCAGTCCAGTATGTGACTAGCCCTCGCTGTTACGAGTGTGCACTGTTGACTCAGGTTCTGCTTCCTACTTGTTATTCACCAGGACCCTTGGTCTTTTTTGCAAAGTTTTCCATAAGCCGAACAGTTCCCAGTATTATTTCCCAGTCTGAAATTTCAAGCTACTGGACTTCATATTTGTCTCCACCAAACTTTATGAGATTTCTATTAGCCCATTCATCTAGCTTGTAAAAGTCTCCCTAAATGCCCTCCAGCAGAGGTATGATATAAATGAGCTATGCAGACATTTAGGAAAATCCCTCATCCTCAGGGATGATGGTTTACTGCAAAATGTCCATCAAGTGATGTTGCCAAGATTCATCTTTTTTCCCTAACATTTTACTTAGTAATCTATATGTGGAAAGTCTGAGAGCAATGCCTGCCATGAAATAAAACCCACATTTGTCCTTTTGATCTTCTAATTAGGTTCTCTAGTCATTTTACTGTGATATGCAGATACTATACCTGATTTCTGGCAGTACCCTGATTAAGCATGGATCAGGAGCAACGTCTTTCTGAGTAACTACTGCAGTCAGTCATATATGCTTCAGTAATATAAGTGTGGTGAGTATTTGACACTTTAGGATGAAAAGAAGTCAGGAAAATCATTTAAGTATAGTGTATTTTGCCTAAGCAGTTTTCTGTGCATGGTTTAATGACTAAATCAAAGGAAATGGAAACAGAAATAGTAGTCTTCTGGGTCACTTCCTATTATTTGCTCTGCGATCTTCTTGAGAAAGCCATTTCTTATCATAAGTGCATGTATTTTTAAGGTCAGGTGATGAGAAAGACAAAGTCTCAAGAATAAGAAGACAAGTTTTAAAACCAATCC
>NW_009644497.1:0-928 GCF_000690535.1 Cariama cristata | reverse complement strand
ACCCAGCTCTGATGTACTTGCCCACCAAGGCTGGGTGAAGACAGGCAGAAAGCATTTACCAACAGAGATAACTAGTGATTTGGAGGGAGTTGTAAAAAAAAGTCAACCAAGGAATTTTAATTCACCTGCAGCTCCAGTTCCTAAAAGACGTCTTGGGGAAGGTGAGTAAAATTGCAGTTTATGTGTCCAAAAGATGAATGAACAGGACTTCTGAGGTTGAAGGCAGATGGTTTCAGAGGTGTTACCCACAAACATCAGTCTGTTCCCCTCCCTCCAGCTCCACTCTGCCCACAGGGCACATTTCTGAAACTTTTTGAAACATCTTTTTGAAACTGCCAGTACAGCAAGGAAGGCAACCTCTCTGCTCAGCCTGGGAGGCATTCTTCTTGCTATCTTGAGTCTGCCAGCCTGAATTATTTAGAAGATTTTGTAGTTTCTTTGCTTTTGTTGCTTTTTTAAGGAAAATAAAAAAGATTAAGGTAAAAGAAGAAACACAGTAAGGAAAGAGAAAGAAAACAGCAACCTACAGCCCTTCACTAACAGAGCTGCAGCTCCTTGCTAGAAGTGCAGGCAGGAAGCTTTCTGGAGGATCACAAGCATCACAAGCTTAGACCCTGCAAATTGTTAAGTGTCCCTTATGCCACTCCATCCTGCTGTCCAGCTTTTCAGCCTCACTTCTCCAACACACTCTTCATACCTACGTGCCGTTCAGGAAGTGTTTTCCCTGCCTCAAGGCCACAAGGAGAAGGGAAGACCGACCTTGTTGCTGCAGGTAGCAGAGCAGGCTACAAGGCAGGCAGGATGGTGTGTGCTTGGGTCATCTTCCAACACAGAGGCTGTCTGCTTTGGTTGGTTGGGATGTTGTTGCCCCTTTCTGCTAGATGAAAACTCAGCTATGAGGAGACATCCATCTTCCCACATGGATGGC
>NW_009644496.1:0-928 GCF_000690535.1 Cariama cristata | reverse complement strand
AGAAATAGCTAGAAGCTTTTGACATGAATGTTATTCCACTTACAAAGCTTGTTTTAATGGAGATATTTAGGAAGCCTCACTCTACAAGATGAAATGTTTGGCTTCCAATTAGCATTAAAAACTTTACGATACAGGTGCACACACAGTTGAACAAAATCAATTAAGTTCTTTTAAAGGAGGAGGCTTATCAAATACACTTTTGCCTACTAAAACAAAGAAGCACAGTTTACCTTGCACTGCATATTTTGAAAATAATTTATCAGAAATCTATAACGTATCCATTTCCAATTCATAGGTACAATGCTGAATCAGAGATAAAACGGTTACAAAACCAAAGGCGTGAAAACATCAGAGTGTCTACGTAACAGGACATTAAGCAAAATTGTATACAGCTTATGAAGTTATGTAAATATTTTAATGAAACTTCTTGCTGAAACAACTGCCTTTTGCCTTCAACAGTATTTTCCGTTGGCCCTCCTCCAACAGGACTGAGCTAAGTGCACCTACCAGTTTATGCACTAATACAGTTTTACAATCCAAAACATTAAAACCACCCCGAATCAATACGAGCTTCTGTTAACATAAAGCTGTACGCTGCACTTTTCAGAAGCTACTTCAGGTGTCACTGGGCCATCCTTGCCTCAGGCTTAGGGAAACAGAGGGGAACCAGGAGGAGTGACTGTTTCACCGGTAATTTTCTCCCTTGCAGCTCTGAGGCGGGATCCTCAGGGAACCCTGCTACCCGCCTAACGGCAACCTGAAGCGATCAGGAAAATCCCGAGAAACCAGAAGGCAAGGTACATGCCCTAACTCCTCTCATCTGATAAAAGAGTTCCACCCGGCTGAGCTCCCGCCCAGCAAAGGGCAATACTTACTCGCAATTAACTTGCTGCGGCTCCCGCGCTGGACGGCGCACGCCGTCACCACA
>NW_009644495.1:0-928 GCF_000690535.1 Cariama cristata | reverse complement strand
ATGCTGCAAAGCAGAATACAGGCAGCTCTGCTTTATTCACATGCACAGATTCATCTCTGCCTCTGTCAGCTGAGTGCTCAGCGCTCTTAACAGACATGGAAAGCCTGCTTTGCTCATCAGAGTAATGGCTACACAGGCAACAGGATGCAAACTGGGAACAAACAGAGAAGCAACCCAGGTTCCCTGCAGAGAAGGACACAAAGATCAACTTCCCTCCTGCCTGCCTACCACTGATAGCAAAGAGAGGGAGCCTGGCCCTTGTGCTCTAATGCAACACATTTTGGGAGAAGCGAAGAGTTTGTTACCCAGGTGAACTGCGGGATGCTCTGGCGAGACCTCTGGCAAGGACACAGTAGGAAGATGTTCATCAGAATTAGCAACCTTCTTTGTAAGGCAGGTAGAGGTCTACAGAGACAGTACAGTTTATAGCCACAGCTTTACGTGATTCTTAGTAGGAATCAAGGAGATAAAGCCAAAATACCAATAACTTGGAGTCACCCGTGGGAATTTCTCGCGCCAACACAACTTATCTTTGCAAGAAGCACAGTTCACTTTTGGTTTTAATGAAAGGAGATCTCAGATGATCAGACCAGCCTCAGATCAGTATCTAAAACAGCACAGTGACACAGTACCTGATTTTCAGAGGATCCAGACTTTTCCTCAGTGAATGCAAAAGTCTTTCTGCAGCTTGGACCGTCACGTTGTTATTTGAGGATCTGGAACCAAAGGTCATTGTAATGAACGGCTTACAAATGAGCCCACCCGAATGGGTCCAAGCAGCCATTAACTCACATGTACTCTGTCAGACCAGTGCACTTTTCCAGGAGCAAGCACAACTTTTCCAAGTGCTCTGGCTGAAAGTTGCACTCTGCAAGTCTGAAAGGATGCAAAAGAGAACAGCCTTAGCTCCTTACAAGCAGTTCAGGCT
>NW_009644494.1:0-927 GCF_000690535.1 Cariama cristata | reverse complement strand
AAAAAAAAAAAAATACCCACAGAATGTTAAAAATAAATTTGCAGGGCTGATTTCTTTAAATATCACCTTACAAGTAATTAATTTTCAGCTAAGCATCTTCCCATATGTTGGCAAATGATACATATTTTTGAGATTTTTCTCTTTATATACCTGAAATTTAAAGCTGAAAGAAAATGTTTTGATGAAAATGTATATTACTTGCATCTTAAATTAATGTTTCAAAAATAAAAACATTTCGTTGACTGACAAAATTGTCAAAAATTTGCTGTTTTCAGACTTGCTTCCATTTTCTGTACTTGAAGAAATAATTTGAATTGCCACTGCACATAAAAATCAGAAAAAACTTCTGCATGTCTTCAGTAGTCTTATGATGATCATAAGATGAAAAATACATCCAGGTACCACAATTTTGTACTGCCAGAAACATTCCAAGTGGTCACTAAATGGTGGCATCTGTAGCTTTGCAGGGTTTTTTTGTGTAACAGCAGCAAACCTATGGCCCATTGTCTTGAATTTACAGGTTTTATGCTGAAATTCATTCAACTGCAGCAGCTAAGGAAATTAAATGACAGAAGAAATAAAGACACAAAACCCTAGTATCATGTTTTACATGTTTTACAGTTTAACAGCTTCTACTGAGTTCAGCAAATATGAATAGATACAGAGCAGCTTGGAGCAAGAAAGAACAGTAAGACAAGTCTTTATCTCTTCCATTTTTTAAAAACACCATTACAGATTTAATAATTGATATAATAATTATGATACAGTGCTTGTGAAATGCCAAATCATTAACTTTGCCATGTGTAAGATGGAAAAATTTCATTGTTACCATTAAAAGAACAATATACAGAAACAATTAATACTTATTAGACTAGTCACACTGAAAATATATGAACATGAGACACCAACTACGATGTTTCCTTTGCT
>NW_009644493.1:0-927 GCF_000690535.1 Cariama cristata | reverse complement strand
AGGTATGAGTAGAAGCATTGCATGAAAAAAAAAAAATTAAAGTCTTCTTTATCTAGTATATGAATAACAAAACCTAAGCCTCGTGCCCCAACAGGAACCAGCCTAACTACAGTTGACTCACAAACAAATAAAATATCCTGAAATTAAGTGCAGTGTTGCACTTAAATTCAGAAGTGCATCCCTATGGCTGGAGTCCATACCAGACTGATACCACTTTGTACATGTACACGCAGGTGGCAATGAAACGAAGCAGAGGAATCCAACATAATGAAGTGTGGGAAAAGTCATATCCCCAAAAAGATGCTAGTTAGAGGAAGAGATTGCCTAAGGAAATGGGATAATGTTTTTGAAGTACAGTTAATTGATCCAGTTTGGCTTTATAGAAGATGACATTTTTAACATACACAGCTTTGAAGCATAGCAATAAAAGAAAACTGGTAACTGAAGAGTAATTGTGCAAGTACACTGTCAGCAATGCCAAAACATGTATTTTACTTTAAAATACAGGAATTGATGTAAAATAGATGCATTGATTAAAATGAGTTATTGACATAAACCAACTGGAAAATACTAACCTACGGGAAGTGAATAGAAGCATATAGACAGTGTAAGACATATAAGATACTGATTAAATTGGTAAGGTTACCTGGAGTTGTATGAATAAAAAGAATATTAAGTCATAGAAATATTACTGAATATTTCTGGGATAATTAAGTACTTCACAAGTGTGTGAAATCTGTACTGGTGTACAAACTTGATGATGACAAAACTGGGAAAATACGGAAAAAAGGAATGAAATCATTGTGACATAAGATGGCATCGGTGGGAAACACTATAGGCAAAACATAACGAAGCCTAATCATTGGAGAAGAATGGGAAACTATGAAGCAGACAAGTAATAAGAGTTGTAGGAAGTTAAAAAAAAAA
>NW_009644492.1:0-924 GCF_000690535.1 Cariama cristata | reverse complement strand
TAAATTCAGTTCCTGGTGCTTGAAAGATTTAGGAAAGGAAAGAGGAGGGCTGGACACCTCAGTTCTGGAAGGAGTCTATTTTAATACAACATTAGTGATTATCCGCAAGGGAAAAATCAGCCAGATGGAGTAAATACATTCTCTTCCTTTTAGGCTCAGGTCCTCAGAAACGGAGGGAAAAAACCCGTTTCACAGGCAACAACTTTTTCCGAATTCTGCTAAACTGTCTTGACACAAGCAAGAAGCTCCTAAATACAACTGGTGCTGCCAGAGCTAAGGAATGTAAAGCAGAGGACAATCAGCTTTACATTAAACATGTATGCTTTTTCTTCACTTTTTCAAGCCCATAATACAGAACTGAATGAAAAGGAACTAGCAAATGTTGAACTGCATCGAACTAGTGAAACTGCTTCTTTTAATTTACTGAGGCATCTGTCTGCAGCTTATAAATTGGTCTACAACTTTTAATACTCCAGGATTTTTTATCTGGTATGTGCTGCCAAAAGTTGCTACAATAACTAACAAACAAATGAAATCGTTTCTGGGAACTGAGAGGCCTGCCTCCCATACCATGGAATGACCATATGACCAAATACAAAGATGACCCCTATCAACTGGTGTTCATTGTTTCAGCTGGGAACAGAGGTTTGATTAACGAGGACCCATTGCGAAGCTGGAACAGAACTGTGAGAGAAAGAAAACTCAACACTTGCTCAGCTCGTTATGAACTTTACCCAAGTGTCAGCTTTTAGCACAGAGAGATACCTACGGAAATCTTTGGTCTGATCTGGTGATTCTTATGTTATGATCTTATTGGTCACTTCTGAAATTCAAAATCCTACATATTAAAGAAATTATTCTTCCTGAACCACCTCATTTAACTACCGTTAATTCACCCAGTGGCACACCAAGCGTTAAGACATA
>NW_009644491.1:0-923 GCF_000690535.1 Cariama cristata | reverse complement strand
TTTTTTTATATCTTGAACTCCTATAAAGGTCAGCGATGCTACTTCCATTTACAGAGGGAATCAGAGGCACAGAGAGAGGATGAGGTTACCAGGCAGGGCTCTGGCAATGCCCAGCCATGAGCCAGGCACACGTGAGAGGGTACAAGATGGGCACCGACCAGTGTCTCCCGGCAGCGCCAAGCTCCCCACCAGGCCTGGCTGCAGGGACGGTTACCACGGGCAGTCCTAGCTCCAGCGCTACCTCCCACCCTCACTTGTCGAACCCCTCAGCTCACATCATGACTTATGCCAGCTGCTCCACGAGGTGCGATTGCTCGGTTAGGTGTAATTAACCCGGGCTGCATTCCCAGAGGACCCATGCAGGAGAATGATGCCCTGCTGCAGAGTCGCTCCTGGGCCATGTGCGAGTTTAAACATAAAACCTGTCTCATAAAACAAGCCAGACCAATTAAACTGGCCCCTGCAGCAAGGGGTTCTTGCTTACTCACTATTTTACTGCTGCCCTAAGAGCCCCCCCGCTAGAACTCAACTATATTTGCCACCATTTTATTAACTCTGCAGATAAAACCCAGAAGAGACTGGGGAATACTGGGACAGCACAGCAAAGCCTTTATTCACTCTACCAGCGAAGTTTGGATATCGCTGCTTCTCTACCATTCTCCTTAGGACACCAGGGCAGGTCAGAGCTTGAAACCTTTAACACGTACTTTTTTTTCCAGGCTTGCAGAGGTAGAAAGCTGGTTTGTGACCCGCTCTGTGGTTCCAGCTGCAATCACATCTGCTGACAGAGACACAGCCTCACAAGTCTGAGCCCTTAGCTCAGATGCAAGAGCCTTGGTGGGGCGGTGGGCAGTGCCCTGCCCCACAGCAAGCCCACGTGCTGCCGCTGCCTGCAGGAGCTGGAGGAGAGGGTCCATGCTCTG
>NW_009644490.1:0-922 GCF_000690535.1 Cariama cristata | reverse complement strand
TTTGAGTTGCAGGTTTCTACTGGGTGGTTCTGCTTAGAACAGGAAGTTTCAGCTGATGTCCTCCGCAGGTCCCTTCCAAACCAACATTTCTGTGCTTCTACAGCTTCCAAATGTCTTTTGCATCTTTCTGGGATTACATTGAGCATGTGTGTCTCTGTCATGGCTGCCCCTTAGCCCAGGGACTCCTGCACTGCTCAGTGCAGTAGGATTAGTTTCACTTGAGCCATCTCTGGACAAGCCTGAGACACCCCACTGAGCAGTGGTCTCAGGGTGTACAAAGGGCTGCTGGTCTCCTACCACCTCCTGGGCTATTGTGTGCTGTGCCTCACAGCAGGCATGTTGCTGTTGAGTAAAGTGTTTGTAGGAATCAAGATCTGCCTTGAGAAGCTGATTTTCATCATAAATAAGCTAGTCTCTTCTGCCAAGACTGTAACTAGGACTATGCCTAGCACCCTGCCTGAAGAAACAGCAGCTCAGTGGTATGATTCAATTGGCAGACGTCTACTCAGCTTGTTATGCATATGTGGTTAGTTTCTGCATCCCTCCAGCAGTATGATCTAGTCAGGATGAAGGTCATGTCAGGTCCCTGAAGTCTGTGAGGGACAGTAGCCAGTGTGTGGCTGTTTGCTGTACCTGTTCACTAAATGCAGAAAGCACAGCAGGAAATTTCTTGTACTTGGCCACTCCATCATAAGCACCTTTTGGCTCTCTTTATTTTTCATTCCCTCCAAATCTTCTCATTTTTCTCCCTCCAAGGGCTCCATTGGATCCACCATTCCTCCCTAACCGCTTTTCAAAGAGTTTCTGTGTTACACCTCTCTAGTTTCTCCCCCAGTTACGTTTTGGGTAGAAAGCTTCCATCACATAGACTAGGGCCCTGATCCTGTCTGTGTCACAAGATGTCACTGATGTCAGGATGTCA
>NW_009644489.1:0-923 GCF_000690535.1 Cariama cristata | reverse complement strand
ATCTCCTGCTGGTCTTCTTCAAGAGGCCACTCCAGGTAGGTCTTTGTGTTCATGATCTTCCGCAGCTTGCAGAACCTCTTGGGAATCGCTTGGCTCTGGATGGGCTCCAGGAGGACGAGAATGGCCGCATCGTTGTTCTCGTCAAAGAGGCGGAAGTGCGAGAAGTCCAGCTCGTATTTGCACCACTCGCTCTGCACAAAGTGCTCGGACAGCACAAAGAGCGTTTTGTGGCTCTTCTCCATGGAGTCGATGATGTTGTCCACGATCCACTTCCCGGGCACAAAGTCCCGCTTATGGAGGCAGAGCCGAAACGGGGGGCAGGCCTGCTCCAGCTCCCGCACCATTATGTTTTCCACCCAGTCGGAGTCGTTCTCGCTGTAGGAGACAAAAGCGTCGTAGCAGATGTCCTTCGCGGGGGCTCGCTTGGGCTTCCGCTTGGCTTGCAGCCATGCCCAGGTCATTCTCAGGTACCACACCACGTGGTACTTGTAGCCCAGGGCCACCAGGACGAGGATGACCAGGAACACCAGCACGCAGATCAACGACACCAGGAGGGACCTGTGGCACTCCATCAGGGAGAGGTGCACGGCTCCAACCCGCGCCCCTCGCACTGCCAGGGGAGAGTCACAGACGTACCCGTCCGGCCACCCCACCAGCACCTGGGCTAGCCCGGCCTGCTGCTGGATGAAGGACAGGAACTCGCAGGAGCAGATGAAGTTGTTGTCGCTGGCGTCCAGCAGCTCCATTTTCTTGAAGGACTCAAACCCTTCCTTGGAGAAACTGCTGAGCTTGTTTCTTCTGATTGACATGGCCACTAAGTTTGGGACGAGCGGGGCACCAGGCAAGGTCTTCAGATGGTTTTTGGCGAGGTACAGCTCTTTCAGAAACGGGAGTCGCAGCCCAAATTCCTCCAGGTTGTTAGC
>NW_009644488.1:0-923 GCF_000690535.1 Cariama cristata | reverse complement strand
AAAAAAAAGATGGGTCTACAGAGTCAGTAAGGAAGAATGAGCTATGTGGGAGAAATCCAGATGACAGTCCTGGGTGCTTGAAGGAAGCAATTTGTATCCAAGTTCACAGGTGAAATAAGGAGCTCACATGATGGGTGCAAAACTAGTTTATGTCTGAAATTAGAAAATCAGGAAGACAATGGTGTTTGGATTCAACACTGCGTAAGATCTGGTTTCAAATTGTCAAAGGTGTGAAAACAGCAGTGGTCATTTATTCCTTATGGTGAAAATTTACGTGCTCATTTAGAAGGTGAGCATCCTGTAATCCATCAGAGACTACTCATAATTTGCTGGTCTTGCTTTAGTGGTATGTTTTAGAGCTTTAGGGGGACTCCATTTGAAATTGTATGGCCTTTAATTCTTTTTTGTTTTTTTAATTTCCGTTAATTTACATCTCAGTCTTGTATCCCAAGTCCTTCAAAAACATGTCTTACTGAAGCCAACTGCATAAGCTTTGAAATTAAACTAAATCCGTGGGTTCAATTTTGATTGGAGACAGAGCACTGTGTTAGAAAAAAAGCTGAGAACATATATTCCAGATCCTTGGATTGCAACAGTGTGACTTAGGGTGCCTTTTTAAAAATATTTGGCAGTGTGCTGTACAAGAGGGATGTATTTGTTTCACTATTTAAAATTACTTTTTCAGTATGTGTAAAAATATGGAGTATGTAAATTTGAGATGAAAAATGATGTTAATGCTTTTAAGGAAAAAAATCTCTGGGTGTAGTCTAATAAATAGACCTTTGGAAATAGGAATCAGAAAATTGAGTTTCATTTCTTGGCTCTGCTAATAGTTGTTGAGTGCTTTGGCATGCCATTTTGTGTCTTTTTGCCTACATTTCCCTATCTGGAAATTGGAAATAAGGTTTTTTACCTCTTTTGTA
>NW_009644487.1:0-922 GCF_000690535.1 Cariama cristata | reverse complement strand
CTGCCATTCAGGTCAGCTGCTGTGAGTGAGCTGGTTAAGGAGCTGTGTCCTCCCCCCCTTCCCTTCCAAATGCTTCACTTCGGCTTCTACCCCAAGTGCACCTAGAGATAATAGGTACACATCCATACAATCACAAGTAGGGGGAGAAAAACTAATTTGCAAACATTCTTCTGCCAAAGTGTACAAATCCTTTAAAAAAGCATTGCTATTTGTAGAGAGGAAAACCTGATCCAAACCAAGAGAATGGGATGAGAGATCAGAAACTCTTGGAGAAAACAGCCCGAGACACTGTAGGATCTTGTTTCAAACACAGATGAGAAACTTAACTTGTTATTTTTATTCAATCTGAATTCATTGAAAGCTGTCAAATTATTTTCAGATGTACTTTTGCTGAATGTAACTTGAAGAGACAAATCTGATGATATAAACATGCATACCCTGCTGCTGAATTCCATGGAAAGTAAAAATCAAAAAAACCCCAAAACAACAAGAAAGCAACACAACCCCAACCTTAAAAGCATTCAGGGATAATTTGAAAAGCAAACTGAAAACCTTCTTGAATTGGATTGGGAAGCATGTGACAAATCCGTGCTAAGTATGTGGAGATCCCATGAAGAAAGAGGCTAAATTTTGAAGTGTTGTAACTGTGTATGTTCCAACACTTGCTACCCTTAGTCTAGTACTGAAAACTGCTCTAATATTATGCTCTGGTCTATAGGAAAAGAAAAGAATGGTGCAATTAGACTTAAACGTTGTCCTGTTACTTTTGGATGAGAAACTTTGTATTAGAACACTTTTCTTGAAAAGTCATGTTAACTGGAGCGAGCGAGAAAATTGTAGGCGTTATTTACCCAGTCCTTTGCACAATGAATAATAACAACATAGAAAGCAGCGGCTAGCAGTCAGGGTTGAGACTTTTTTT
>NW_009644486.1:0-922 GCF_000690535.1 Cariama cristata | reverse complement strand
TGAAGCTTGCATTGTAAGTCTTAATTTGACATTGGTCTGCATGTTTTCCCAAATTCAGTAGCTGATTATTACATGAAGAGATTAATTAGCGATACCAGAGGCATTTCATCCATGGACTTGAAACCAAAAGTGTGATTTATGGACATACCCAAACTTCATCTGTTCCTTCCCTTTCCCTTGATGTCCCTGTAGGTTTTATGTAACTAAACCTTAGTTTTATATAATATATTTCTTTCAAAAAATCCATGTAGCTTTATAAAATATTCTTGTAATACCCTTACAGCATATTTGAAAGAGGGTATTAGAGAAAGCAGAGTATTTATCAAAATCACCATCCCAAATTTCCCTCTACTCAGTTCCTCTAATCAATTAGTTATGATGTTACTTTATTTACAAATAATAAATTCTATTAGGAGGGGGATGATCAGAAACAATATTTTGGATAAAAGGATTAAATTTAATCTATCTCCATTTCCCAGTTCACTCCGTTCTTGTATGTCCTTGTACTGCTTCTTCAGCTTGCAAACATAGCTTGTATATCCTAGCTGACAACCAAGACAACTGATGGCTTTGAGAAAAGCTATGACTGGCTCCTCCTGAGGTTCTGTGGTTAGACAATCGCAGGACTTTATTCATATTTAATAGCTCCCCATACAGAATTAGTGCCTAGCGCAGTGAACAGACTTCACTGTAATAAGCATTGCTTCTAAAAAGTGCCATTTAACCAGCTAACAAACTAGAATTTACTGAAGCTGTGTAATCAGTGAAACAACACTTGCATGATTATTTTATGTATCACAATACAATTAAATTCTTTATGCTTGGAACTTAATGATAGCCATTTTAAGCCACAAGATTTGACATGCAGCAGCATTACACAAAGGGTCTTTATCTCATTTAGAAAAGTAAAGGACAAAAAAAA
>NW_009644485.1:0-921 GCF_000690535.1 Cariama cristata | reverse complement strand
TTCAGTTGCAACTTAAACTTTGCTTATGATTAGCCTTTACAAACCAAAACCCAAACTTGGGAAGCCATGCCTGAACAGCAATTTTATTGTTGGACTGGTATAGGTTGGCTAACTTTGGGTATGTCAGGCTGAACATTCTCTCCTCTGTAGGAGAGGCCATTTTATAACTCTTTCCTCCTCAGCAGTTTCATTTTCCTCAAAAAAAACCACACTACAATGCAACAGAAAGCATATAATTAAGATTTGTTACAGTCTATTTAAATAAACTAAAAATAGAGGCTTGTAAGAGTTAATCTACAAATACACACAGTGACAGCAAGAAAAAGTAAACAGAGCAAGTAAAAGATACCATTTTCATTCTTTTGCAGTATTTTCGTTGTCTTCAAATCTGGAAAATTTCAGCGTTTCTCTCTGTTCAGAGCATTCAAAAGTTAAGAGCTTTAACCAATGGTTTCAACCTAATTTAAGGCTCAAACTGCCAGAGTTATTTCCTATTTGCACAGTAAATGTCAACACCTGAAGATAATTTAGTATCCATCTGCAAACTGAACAGTGGAGCAGTTTGAGTTCAGAGACAGACAGCATGGGATATAGTAACTCATCAAAAAAGGATAACATGGCAAACTATGAAGTTCATTAGCAAGCAAGATCCATAGTCAAAACTCACTATTTAACTGTTTCACTATCCAACATGAAGCATTTTTTAGTAACAGCCCTGAATATGAGCGATAAGTATCAGTAGGGCAGTAACTAGCTGAAGCAATCTTTTGGGGTGAAAATTCCAGACAAGTCAGAGTATTCATACTTCAAAATAAATCAGTATCAACCTCAAGTTTCTATTCAAACAATTAAATGTAACTGATATTAAGAATCAACTGGACTGACACAAGAAAGCCATTTCAATGACGACAGGAATGCTAG
>NW_009644484.1:0-921 GCF_000690535.1 Cariama cristata | reverse complement strand
TTACAGCTATTATTTGTAGCCTGTTCTACTATTACTATTCATCATTATCATATTCATTACTATTGTATCCCTTGCAGTCATTTTCACTTATGTCTTAACTTTCCTAAAGAAAATCCTAACCACACACACTAAAAGCTACTCAAGAAAAACAACCCTTAATTGTACATGTTTATGGTATATGCAAATAACTCTGGTTTCATGGAAATACCTCCATGAACTTCTAAAGGAATGCACTTTTGAACGATTCGAGGTAAAGCAAGCATAATAGATGTTATCTTAGATGCCTGTTTTTCAAACGGAAGTCCTAGAGTCATGCTGAGACTCTACAGAAAATGTAGAACGGATGAGCCACAGCTGCAGTATTAAGTGACGTTCCTTTTTAACCCCCCATGTAAAATGAAGTAGCACAACGCTCTCAGTTCAGGCATTGTGAATTGTCTCCAGAAGATGGGCTTTGAAGCAGAGTAGCTTTAGGATTCTGGCTTCTTGTCACCTGGAAACAATACCATTAGGAGGTGCCTACAGCTGATGGTAAATGACAGCAGCTACCTGGGTACATAAAATTAAGTCAGTGAGCAGAGCGGCTTCCAGATCTGTGCCAGGTCTGAGAAGCTGCCACTTAGTATAGCAGCAAAGCTTGCTTCTCTCCTGCCTGACTCTACTGTGTCAGCCAATGGAAGCATACTTTAGGATTCACTGGACCTTAGACATTGCACAGTTCAAAATAATCTGCATCTTCCCCTGAGTTATGTTCTTTCAGCAAAGTCCTCTGGTAAGGACGTGTTTATGTTCTACAATACTAGCATCTGGGAAAATGAGCAGGCTGAATCAATGATTGTGACCCTGAATTACTGCCTGTATTAGTGAGCATTCTGGTATATACTGTGCTCCAGTATCTATGAGGCTGGTACCTTCTGTGCC
>NW_009644483.1:0-919 GCF_000690535.1 Cariama cristata | reverse complement strand
GTAACATACATAAATGAACTTAAGGTTCCTCTGTATTACATGCACTAAGCCAGACCCAATCCCCTGCCCATTACATGTTTGGCATCATTTTAAACCATACCTTTCAGTAATCTACAAACTTGTGTCTTCACTATTTAAAAGCCAAGCAAGCCACTAATAAATATGAAGCTGAGTAAAACCAATACAATTTCAAAACAGAATTCTCATGTATAAACAGAATGATCAACAGCATCTGTGCAGTTAGAGTATCACTTTTCCAAAACCCAAGTTTACATTTTGTAGCATGTTTATCTAACAATGCCATGCTAAATACAACAGAGAAGAGCAAAAAAAGTACTGCCATAAAAAAGTTTTAGGCACATCATTACTTTAAAAATATCTTATTTGTTCCAAATTATACATCAAGTTCATTATCTAGACTCATGTGTAGAAGAGGGAATCATTAAAATTTTTAAATCCCGGTGAAAGAATTAAATAATGTCTAAGAAATACTGATAAATAACAGATAAAAAACCATCATCATCAACAAAAAAAATCCCCAAGGCACTATGATGAAATACTGGAACTTAAAGCCTACTGAAGCCAATGATTACTACATCCAAGACTAGGACTGTTCATTCTACAGGACAAAACTACACAGTATGCGTTTAGAAAATAATCCTAGGTTTTTAGATTAGCAGATATGTCTGGGTTAATCCGAGGGATTATAGATATACCAACCCAATATTTTGCAAAGCATTTAGGTGACTGAAGTGTCTCAAATCATTTTCCTTTGCTGAATAAAGAGCACTCAACAGATTCTTGATGCCTCTGTCATTCAAGCTAGGGAACGCTCAGCTCGCAGGGAAGATTCTAGCCCTATATAAGAGTCCTGTAAAAATTGACTACCACTAGAACAAAAATAAAATGTTAAAACCCC
>NW_009644482.1:0-920 GCF_000690535.1 Cariama cristata | reverse complement strand
AAAAAAATGTGTTAAAAGCCTCTGTGAGTTGTAAATCATTGGGGGTACTGAAAATAGAATCCTTACAAAATATGTCAAGTTAACACCAAAAGTGAGTGTATTTGTTACTGATTTTAAACATGGAAAATGGGTATATCCTTAGAACAAGAGTGCAAGCTGAAGTCAAGTGCACGAGAACGTATATATAGTAGAGATTAGAACATGATACTGAGCAAGTTCAAATTCAGCTCATCTGTGGAAGTTATATTAGTATATAATAATATATATCTTTATATAAAGGTATTTATATAAATCTTTATTTTATGAATCTTTAGCTGAGTTTGAGTGCTGTTGCACAAGCACTGTGCAAATATGAACTAGTGAACTCGGGAACTGATTAGACAAGACAAATTTATTTCCTTTACGTATCGACAGTCAATATACAAGGAAATTACTTGACTTTAAACTAGATTGTTCAAGCTGGCAGTTTTACCCAGCTTTCTTGGCTCTGATCAAGTTCTCAAACACAAGACTGTTCTTCCTCTCTTTAAGTACTTATTTAGTTGTGAACTATTCAAGAAAAAGAAAGTATGATTATCAACTTCTTTTTAATCCTTTAGATAACTTACTCCCTGTTACATGACAGTGGCAGAGACTACACACATTTTAACTTGGACTCGCAGACAGGCTCAATATACACTGCCTCAGTGTTTGATAGAGAGAAGAAGAGATCCTATCTTCTAGAAGTCGAATCAGTAGATGGCTCTGAGTCAGCTCGACCTGGAAAACATGGGAAGCCAAACTCTGGTAAGAGACAAATATCTATGACAAACATGATTTTTCCTGTACTGGTCTCTGAAAACAGAAGCTCTGAAATGCAAGATTAAATGTTAATTTCCTTTTTTTCCAAGTGTACTTGTGAAAGACTGTTTTGGTTTTTT
>NW_009644481.1:0-920 GCF_000690535.1 Cariama cristata | reverse complement strand
ACTTCACGCACCTTAATCAACTCATCTGGGCAAGCTGGAAGATACGAGTCGTGTAAATGACAAACAGATTTAAACTAGCTATTCCACGTATTTCACGATCCCTCAAATTAGATGTGAGACTACCAAGCCCTACTGCAATCACTTTGCGCACAAGAATTCTTCTTTGATTAAAATACTTTATGAAATAATGAAATATTTGTGTCAAGGTAATAAACTGATGTGCACACAAGCACAGATTAGGTTAATGAAAGAAATGAAAATTGTGTGCAAGGTTTTAAACGTATGTATATCCAATCACATGGTTTCAGATATGAGACAGGCAAGCAAGCAAAAATGTACAAGATATGAATCATAAAAGATCATCAGTTAATATTACACAATAAACAGGCTAGAAATTGGTTTAAAACCTTCCACGCTGGACTCTTCATCGCTATCACTCACATGATGCTGATTAAAAAACAACTGCTTACATGTTTTTAGAACACCTTGTACTGAAGGGTTTATTAGCATTGCTAGGAAGCCCTTTCTACCATGTATCCTTTCGAAAAAAAATGCTAGAAGTCATTAAGATATGTTTAACATTTAACTGTACTCTGGCTGCATAATTCCTCTTTGGTTAAAAGGATATACAATCCTTCCAGAAAGAAAGGAAAGCTTAATACCTGGCACAGCGCCCTGGCAAACCAAGTCAGCCGTCCACTGTATGGAAGGGACAAGACATTCGGATGTGCATCTCTTACACAGTCTAAATTTCTACCTTGCCCAGCAAAGAATTTATCCATTAGGCAAGCAAGTTTAGTAGTAAATTAAATGCTTGTGGGTTTTTTTTGTGGTTTGTGTTTGGTTTTTTTTTAAATATATTCTCAAAGTTTTGTCCAGCTTTACACATGCTTTATGGCCAGAAGGCACTGAAGGGATGA
>NW_009644480.1:0-919 GCF_000690535.1 Cariama cristata | reverse complement strand
AAAAAAAAAGCACACAAACAAAACCAAAACGTAAATTACCTGATCAATAACACAACAAAAATTACACGATGTCAACTTGTGGTAAGCATCTCTTTTTGGTGTTTCTCCAGGTAAGAGAAAGATATAAAGGGGGGGGAACAAAACACAAAAATCTAATTATTTCAAGCATAGACTTCCTCACAGAACAGGAAGGAGAAAAGAACCACAGTCCCTCAAAGCACACAGGGCAGCCTGGTGCGTCTCCCAAGTCATGTAGCAGTGAACACCTGTGTCACCTGCTCCACTCTCCCTCCATCGGACCTGAGCCACCCTTCGGTCACCTCCACGACTCTCCCTCCTACCTTACTGGATATATGGTAAGAAGGAGATGGAGAGAGAGAGAATAAAAAAAGCTATAGAGATATGGAGCAGCATTAGAAATTCAAGGTTTCTACTAAAACACTTTCATTCATAGTACTGCTCTCAATGAGAACACTTGCATCCCATTCTTCATCTTCAAGACATCTTCCTCAATTATTACCAGTCGCTTCAGACAGATTTAACAGGTTTTGGGTTTTAATACATACGCAGACCAAGCAGCATGTTGAAACCGTGCTTATCTAGGAGTGGCCATGTATTTTGCACATTTCAAAGCCTTTAGGAAAACTCAGGCTGCCACCTCTCTTAAATGCTGCACACCTCAGTGAAAGCTCCAAGTGTTGGAAAATAGTTGTGCTAGTGCCAGGTGAACACCACAGATCCTCCAGCGTAACCTCAATTTTATCAAGTTGGCTCTAGTTGAGCAAACACATCAGCATATGCTTGTCTGTCAAGGAACCGAGTGCATCATTTGCTTCACAATGGCGTTACTCTTGTGTTTACAGAAAATATGTAAACAACAGTTTTACTGAAGAGCACAGCTCCCTTACAAAAAAAAAAA
>NW_009644479.1:0-920 GCF_000690535.1 Cariama cristata | reverse complement strand
AGTTTTCCTTTATTTTGAATTCGGTACAGCCTGGTGAGTCTGTCGTTGAAGTGAAATGGTCAGCATTAACAATCAGATTTTTACATCTGTTAATTTATGAATGATTAAGCACTTTATCACTGGTACACTGATTGCGAAGACAAATGCGTTCTGGCCTGTGTAGCAGAGGAACTGCATTTGGATTGTAAGTCTGCCAGAAGAGCATAAAGAGATATTAATGGACCAGATCTGGGAGGAGAGTAGTCAAGTATAACAGTGTTTCTCTTGCGATGTAGTGCGTACATTTACAAATGAGATATTAATAAAATCTGCTCATGCTACATTGGGAGGTGGCAGAGAAGAAGAGGGACCACAGTGGTTCCTGTACACTCCCCTGAAACGAGAGTTAATTCTGTGAGATAAATGCTGGTTTTTAATTCCATAGCTGAAACTTCTAGAAAAAGAACTTGATTTTTCATCCAGCTAAAGATATGTGGATGATATGGGTGAGACCAGACAGTAAACTAAAAGTATGGCAGGACACTATAGCAGCAGAACATTAAGTCTGAGAAATGCATGTTAAGTTCTCCAGGAGCTGAGAGAGAGGTCAGCCCTGGCTTTGACCTGAGGGTGTTCTGCTTGGTGTCTCATGGGATGCACGTTCTTGAAGAGAGTCCAGAGGAGGTGGATACCAGTCACGGTTTATGACTGGTATGTGAGGGAAGATGGAGGTATTAATTGTTTGGCAATAGTGTTGGTTTGCTTCCAAGTATCTGTGATTCCTCGAGTGAGGATCGCAAATGTGTCTGAAGTGAGTTGCGCTTAAGAGCTCTGTTAGATGAGGACATTGGGCAGAACGAGGAGCCATCAGTCCACAGATTTTTGTTGGAGGGTCAAAAATGCCATGGATGGGAACTAGGGTGTGTTTTTTAAAAAAAAAA
>NW_009644478.1:0-919 GCF_000690535.1 Cariama cristata | reverse complement strand
TTTTTGTATTCCTTTCCTCCCTTAAGTTAATGCTGTGTCTTTATTAGGCTTTCTGCTCTGATCTCTCACTTCCTCGGTATTTCCGTGGCATTCAGCGTAACTGGGTCCCAGACATGGACAAACTGCTATCCAAACAAAAATACCAGTTTTTTTGTGCAAACGCATTTGGGATGAGCGAATGGGACAGCTCTGAGCTCACTCTCACCTTCTTGTTTGCTCTTTCTTGGCAGTGAGATGCTCAGGACTGGGCTTAGACGGTTGGAATAATCCGTAAATTATTGGCAAGAAGTGTGGCACATTGCACAGGTCTGTGCAGTTACGGGCGGTGGCCCTGTGTAACGCAGCTCTATGGCTTTGCTCTGCATTGCAAATCCCAATTATTTAAATACTTGGGTAGGCAGAAACGCGCGTGGGGGGTGGCCTCATCCCGAGGTTGCTCTTTTGCTCTCTGAATTTCTTGTGGACAGTCGCATTTGCTTTATTTTGTCCTTGATTTAAGTACAGCTGGAAAGGCAGCTTAGACTGTAGTTAATAACTAGTCCTTCAACACAGAGAGGTGCAGAAAGTAATTTGTCCCCCTGCCAAGCACCAGAAAGAATGGGCATTTTGTTCTTCACTTCACGGTGATTTTACCTGGGTGTATTATGGAAAGAGAGAAAGACTTGTGCTACTGTTACCCTGCACGCTGTGTTGATTTATTGAAATTGGAGCCTGCGAGTGTGAGTCGCGAGGTACGTTCTGACATGGAATTTCTAGGAGAAATATACAATTGGCCTGGTTATTATTTTTTCCCTCCTCCGTTCGCTTGGGCGTGTTTCCAGCTTTTGCACTAAGGAACAAGACTTTAAATTAGTCTTGAATTTTAGCACCACGCAGCTTTGCCTTCGGATTCCCAGCGTTTTATTATAAAGCATCTGAG
>NW_009644477.1:0-919 GCF_000690535.1 Cariama cristata | reverse complement strand
AAAGAGTAACATTTTACTATGTGGAGAATATGTCTTAAGAATTAGGTGCTACTTTAATATTTAAATGGACATTCAAAAGTACTAGGCACTTCAAAAGCATGGCCTTAAGCTTTAATACTCCAACAAAGAAGCAGTCATGTAAAAACATTTAAAATGTCTCCTTCACCAGTTCATCTCTTCATGCTTTTTCTTTTATCTTGCTATTCCTAAACACTGTACATATGTCATATAGAAAAAAACAGTATCAGGAAAAAAACGTTAGCAAACGAGTTATTCTGGAACATCCTCTGAAAAATGCCAGGGGGTATTCTGTCCTGATTATAAAAAACAATTTGCAGTTTTCTTTTGTTTTATTCTCAAGCAACTCCATACCGCAGCAACTGCCCACTCTATGAGGACAAAGAAATTCCTGAAATAAGCAGTTGTTCTTCTAGCCCATAAATAGAAAAATTGCTAGGAAAGACTGCGTATGCCTAAAGCATACTATTATTGGGGATTTTTTCCTCATTATTTTTCTTTTTCTATGCAAGTCCTTCTTTCTTACCTGCTGTAACCCTACCTCTCTCATCACTCTGCTTGGAATTTCCAAATAAGGAATATTAAAAACTAAACCCAATATGAATTCTGATTGGGATTGTTCTACAACATGATATGAATGTTATTAACCAGCTGTCTAAATCTAGCTCAAAATAACTCCCCTATTGTGAGAAATATACCACCATCATTTTCCAAAGAACAAACTACAGATAAAAATACTATGTCCTCTGTCACTTTTGAACAACAATAACAACAACAAAATCTATCCATCCAGTGATTAAAAAGTGATTAGTACCATGCAGATCATGAAGCAAGACAGAAGCTAGAACACAGCACTGGAAATGACCAGATGCATATAAGATCTCTTAAAGGGATGATTTAA
>NW_009644476.1:0-918 GCF_000690535.1 Cariama cristata | reverse complement strand
TCACTCCCTTCTGTCCCGAACTCTGTGTGCTTTTTGCTGTTCTGAGCATATAGCTCAGTCTCAGGAAGCTGACTTTTGGCTAGTCCTGACTTGGAAGTGTCCTGCTGGATCAAAACTGCTAACCCATCTTATGCTCATATTGAAGGTGATCGTCATGTCAGCTACGATGGATGTTGACCAGTTCTCCCAGTACTTTAATGAAGCTCCTGTTCTGTATTTAGAAGGCAGGCAGCATCCCATTCAGATTTTCTACGCCAAACAGCCTCAGAGTGATTACCTCCAAGCAGCACTGGAGTCAATCTTCCAAATCCACCAGGTATGGCAGTCTCGTCAGGTTTGTGCCTCTCTGTGGCCATGGGCTGTTGATCGAGGGGGCTCACAGGTTGCTGTGGTGGAAGAGATGGCTTGAGCTTGCTGCTGCCGAATCAGAGATGTCCCTGAGGTGTTCACTGCATCATCTGGGAAAAGTGGATAGTTGGGGAGCATGCTGGGTTAGTGAATTGGATTGGCTCAAGGGAGGGGTTAACAAATGCCAGTGCTATTTTAAAAGTGAAAAGAAAGACTGGAAGTGGTCAGCTGTAAAGAGCCTTGGGTTGTGGGGGGATATCCAGGCATAAAGCTCACAGTAGCGTGAAGGTGATTCTAATTTACTGTCGAAGTGTAACTGCAGAGCAAGTAGAAATCTATTAAAATGACAGCTTATAGGCATTTTGTGACTAAATATTTGAATGAGAAACTGTCAGATGGTTATGTCATTTAATTAAACTGCATGTAACGCTTTGAAGATGCTGCTGCTGTTAAGATTTTGGGACTTGTGCATCAAGGCTGGAGTTGAAAGGAGGCTTCTAAGCAAAGCTCTCTGATGTCAATTCATACCCAATACCTAAACGTTCACAGAATCACAGAATTGATGAGGTT
>NW_009644475.1:0-918 GCF_000690535.1 Cariama cristata | reverse complement strand
GAAGAAAAGACCTTGCTGTGTTAATGCACAATGATATTTTGTGCAAACGTGGGAAAATAGGGCTGGGATCAACTTCAAGAGGTCACCTGGCCCGTTGTCCCATCCTGTGGGAGAGCATGGACTTTATATTTGAAACACGTGGCTGTAAAGGTACAATCAGGGGCTATCAGGTCTCTTTCTCCACATGGTAACTTTCCCTGCCTGTTTGAATTGATATGGCTCTGAACCACAGAAAGATGATCAGGAGAGAATCTTGGGAAGGGCTCTTCTGGTGACAGCAGAAGGTCCATCACCTTCTACCAGCAGCAGAGACCACGCAGTCCCGGTCAAGGCCCACTACATCACCTGCATGTTTCCCAATCCGGTGTAATTACCGTGGAAATTAAACTAGGTACACCACCATTAAATTTCATCATGGTTTGCTGCAAGCAACCTGATTAGAAGCACCCCAATTAAGTGGAGCAAGGTAGGACCGTCAGTCAGAGAAGGTCCTGTCCTGCTTGCCCGCTGCCTCGCTCCCCACACCAGACCATTTTGTTGCAAGCCCAGCTCTCTACCCAGCTTTGTCTCTAGCAAGGCGGGGGTTTGGTTTCACCCATCCATGGGAGGGCATCGCACAGAGCTTCTCCTCCCATCCCCAGCTCTGGTGTGGCACCAGCATGGGGGTCTGACAGCGTGCAAAGAGAGGAGGGTGAAAACCAGGAAAAGATCTCTCTGCTCAAGGATTTTGGAGACATTTGAGTGCCACCAGTACAATTATGTGAGAACTGCTCACACACCTTCAGTTTTCTTCTTTTCTCTTAGAGGGAAGAGCTGAGGGAGCTTGTTGGCAGAGTAAATGCTTTCTCTATGGCTGCAATGGCAAAACGGGAGGTGGTAAGGTGGGAAAAGGTGCTGGGGGGGCATGGTGGGGTCTTT
>NW_009644474.1:0-918 GCF_000690535.1 Cariama cristata | reverse complement strand
TCGCTAACGAAGAGCCCCTGGGAGAGCCGGCTCTCCCCCTCGGACAAGGCTTTTTTTGAAGTGCCACATTCAAGCATCTCCTATTTGCTTCTTCTGCAAACTGTTTAGAAATTACTAGTAGCGGATAAGTAAATTGCAAGTAAACCTAGTGAATTAGGATGATTCTCTATCAGTTTAATTTATGTTTTATAGTTAGTTTAGCCTTCTGATTTGATTGCCTTAGTAATGTGAATTGCCTACAGCTGCTGATGATACAGCTTTAATTCTGTTTTAAAGGTCATGTAAACATGTGCCTGTAGCATAAGGAATGCAAATTCAATTCCCTTTTAATGCTTCCTCACATTCACTTCACAGCCTTCACCTAGAAAATTAGAAGGATTTAATAGAAACCCGTTCGGATGTTAGGATTTCATTAAAAGCCCCTCTCCCTCCCAGGCGTGGCTCTCTCCCCGGGCCACCCCACGCCCGTGACGCGACCACCGATGCGTTTCCCACGCCCGTTTTGGTGGAAATCGAGGCGGTCCCCGCCCCGGGACGGAGTCAGCATCTTCACCTCGAAGCTTTGGGTAAACAACAGGCGCCTGGCTAGCCCGGAGGCATTGCCAATGACCCTCACAAGGGAGCGGGACCACCACGCAGGTGTATACCTCTGCGTCAGGCTCTCACACAGCTGCCTCCTTCCCTTACGTCACGCTGAAAGATGGTGCTTGGAGAGAGAAATTGGGTAAAAATATTTGGTTTCGGACGAGGTGGGAGGCTCTGTGCCTCAGCAGGAGGAGAAGCCGTGCCGAGATGCCAAGGTGATAGGCTTACATGCGAGACGCCTGCGCCTTGAAGACAGACGTTTGCAAATTAATTTTTAAACACAGCCGGCCCTGAGTTCATGAGAGATTGCCTCACCCTACTGCACTCCAGGGA
>NW_009644473.1:0-917 GCF_000690535.1 Cariama cristata | reverse complement strand
GAGAGAGATGGATTTTAAACTCACATTTTTCTATAAAGTTCAAGTGCGAGAATATCTGTATAAGCTGTGCAATTTATCGTAGTCATTCCTGTTACTGTACCTCTCAAAACAGAAGGAAACATTTCACAACATTTCAGTTCATACTTAATACACAGAAAAGCTGGTCATACTCCTCTTACTGTCAAATTATTGTCTTCTTACAATGCCCAAAGCGCATGGGATGCGGCTGACAGCAGAGGTATCAGACATTCCTTCCTGTCCTGTCAGCAATTTTGCTCCTGCCTTGAGTGGCAGTGCTGCAATGGCACGCTGCCAAGTATAACATCCACTCAGTCAAAAATTCAAGCAGCCCTGATATTTTCTTTCTTTATGGTAATATCAAAGTTACCAAGGGCTTTAAGGTCGTTAAGACCTATAAAGAAACACTGTTCCTTGCTCACTCGTTGAATTGGAAATGAAACAGCACAGATATATTATCATTAGATCAGACGTTATCTAAAGCAGGCTGGGGTACTATTCAGAAAGGAACAGATAACGAGATTTGCCTTGGAACTGAGAAAATAAATTCATAAAAGTAAAGCTTTATGCACACAGTTTGCATTTTAAAAGTCACTATTTCCCCTTTTCACTACTCTTAAATTGGCTTTAAATAGAGGACATAATCGAGCCTTTCTTAAATTAATGTTGTTAAAAAACTATATTGATTTTCCCTCACTAGACATACAGTCTAAGGCAAAACCAATATCAACCCTAGGAATAAACCAAGCTATCCTAGCAAGACCTAGAAACAAAAAGTATTTTATATTTAAATTACCATAATTATGTGAGACTATCATTGAGTCATTACGGTTCCCAACAGCTGACCCAAATGTTCAGACCTGTTCTCCACTCTGCCTTGTGAATGAATACCCGAGCAG
>NW_009644472.1:0-917 GCF_000690535.1 Cariama cristata | reverse complement strand
AGAGGCTTCAGGGAGGCTTATCAACTCAAAATGGATAAATTAAGAAAGGCATTATTTCTACTGATGCATCACAACACTGAATACCCTAGAAATGGGAATGATTACAGCACTTGTAAATCTCCAGGAATCCAGATAAGCCGATCCTGTTGGTAAATAAATGCTGTTGATCAATATTCTTTTAAGTGAATGGAAAAAATAAATACATTAAATCTGGAGGATTACAGGAAAACGCCTCCGTGCTACCAAACAGTGCTCAAGTCTGAATGACTGAGGGGTCATGAGGTTCAGGGAGGTTAAACACTTCAGCTAGGATCACCGACCAAGGTCAGACACCAGCTTTGGAAAAACATCTCACACCCCAAGCTGCAGCTTTTAACAGCAGCTGACACAGTCTTCTATAGCTGTGCTATCCCTTAGTCTACTGGCATAAAAGCATCCATGCACGAGATGCTAATTGTTACAAGTTACCATAAAAATAGAAAGGACTACCTCCAAAAATATTTGAAGCAGATGTTGAGAGCAATGTAAGACATAGGACTGTATTGCCCTCTGGAATGTGAGAAATACACTAGTATTTTCAAATACACCACTAAATTCCTGTGAGTGGATCCACCACACCTTATCAAAACAAGATCTCTTGCATGATACCAGATTAAAGAAGAACGATGTTGGGTCTGAAACGCTGAGTGAGGTTGCAGAGTGACAATGGAGAAGGTTGCTATTAGCTGACCTGGAAGACATCACGGGCTGTTTTGCCAGCTGTCTAGAAAGTCAGATATTTATGGAACAGGCAACGTACGGTCCAGGAAGTGTGTTGCTCCTATTGCCACTATTTTTTATTAATATTATTTCCTGTCTTCTGAAGACTTACTCTTTTCTGCTTTCATAAAGTTTTACCACAGCAGCTTCCATTTTTT
>NW_009644471.1:0-917 GCF_000690535.1 Cariama cristata | reverse complement strand
TTTTTTTTTAATATCTGCTTCCTCTTGGAAAAGAAGCTTTTGTAGCTAGACATACTGCTACCATTTCTGCTCTTTTAGGGGAATGCTATAGGTCTGTGTATTTTAAGTTCACAAGTTATGTCTCTAATCTTTTCTCATATAGCAAAATTTCCACTGCGAGGTTCAAATCATAACACCAGTGAAACTGAAATTCATCTTTTAGAAAGATATTCAGTCCCATTTTAAGGCCTTTTCACAAGGAATCTACCTTTAAGAGATCTTGTTCTGGCAATTGACTCCTTATTAGGAGTCCTTGCTTGCTAGGTTAGAGCATCTTCTACCATCTGGAGTGGTACCAATGTCCACCCCGCTCCCACGTGTGCGCTGTACTTGTATGCACTCTGCTCGATGTGAGTAGTAGGAGAATGACATCTGTGAGAAGGATTAATGATATGGAAAAATGTAGCATAGAATATTTCGACTTTTTGCAGCTTCTTAACATCATGATCTTATCCCAGGTAATCGAAGCTGCGTTACTCAGGTTTTCAGTCCAGAGAATCCAGACAACTTTTCACCCTGCCGATGCTAACATTCTGACTTCATCAATAACAAATCACGCGCATCGCTGAGTGATGATAAGTGATCCCTTCTGAATGTAGTGCAACTTCCACACCCGTATGTATCTAAATCTTTGAAAATGTCTTTGAAGATACTTCCTAGAGTAGATACATTGTTTCTTTTTTACATTATTAACGTTTGTATAACAAACAAGACTTGGGCTAGGCGTACACAGGTGCATACCTCTGTTGGTTTTGTGCTAAACAGTTATGTGCAAATTCAGAGCTTCCTAAAGTAGGGCATTCAAGTTTACACAGCACTAAAACTGTGATCTTATAACCCACATGAATATGAATTTCTTCAAATTGCAAAAAATAGAA
>NW_009644470.1:0-917 GCF_000690535.1 Cariama cristata | reverse complement strand
CCCTGTGGCTGTTTTTTTATCTTGCCCATTAAGCCCTGATACGGCCCCATTGACACTGCAGTACTAAACCAACTCTCTAAAGACTCTGTAAAGCGACCTACCAGTTTCCCCAGCTCTGTCATCTTCTCATCCGAGACTCTGGTAGCTAAGGCTATAGCTGCTACTCTGCGAGGCTGGGTCACGGCAATGATGCCTCGGTGGCCAATTCCTGCTTCGTAGAGGTACTGAGGGATCTGAGTGGTCTTCCCTGAGCCCGTTTCTCCTGAGGAACACCAAGGGAATAGTTTTGCCCTTTAATAGTATCTTCAAACAAAAGGTCTCAGCTCATTTCTTTATGTTAACTTTTAACCATATTTCAGGATGGGAAGGCTGGAGACAGGAAGAGGTTGGACAGCTTGCCCAAAGTCACGCTGTAAAGCAGCGGCAGGCCAGAGACAGAACCCAACGCCTTGCTCTAGTCGCTAGACCACTCCTCTACAAAACTCCTTTCACCGAGGTTTTCTCCAGCCACACTCTGGTTTAGAAACACAGTCCAGTCTGTCTGGATGTGAAGCGTTTGTTGCGTAACACAGCCAGCGTAAGATAAATCACGCAGAGCAAGGAAGAGACACCGATTTGGTTTTATGCCTACAGTCACACTACAAAGAGCAGGGTTTTGCCATGTAAGTTGACCGAACTCCAGGCAGATGGCAAAAAAGAAAGGAGAGGGAAATCCTCTTGCCTTCTCCCTAAAAATTGTCACCCACTGCCTTAACCAGTCGAAACTCAAGAATAAAACCAACACTCATTCACCACATTTCAGATTTACACCCAAACCGTTTCTGTGCAACTCCTCACAGGCCACGCCGTACCCCGCCGCCCGGCAGGACCCGCGCAAACCCCGCGCCGGGGACACCCCCCGCCCTGCTCGGGACACC
>NW_009644469.1:0-916 GCF_000690535.1 Cariama cristata | reverse complement strand
GTCTCCCTCCCTGTCACTGGGGCAGATGGAGGCAGGAGGAAAGCCGAACTCGCCGGGGCTGTGCAATGGCACTGGCTTCCCCCTGCTCACAGGAATTCTTTATGGTCTAGCTGGGCAAACACTACAGGCAACATTCTCAACGTGTTTACCTGTATAAAGCCCTTGTGCTGCAAAAACAAGAGATTTGTTGTATTCTTCCTGTAAATGAGGCTGTTGAGCGTGGAGGAATTAAGTTCTAAACTTAATTCTCCCCTCCCTCCCAGCCCCCCAGTCTCCACTTTGTAAATCGATTTTTTTTAAATAAAAAACAACAAGATTTTCATTCCATTATCAAGTCAATTCACTTTCTCAGGTCTCAGCTGATAGTCAGTACTTCTAATAAGTCCTTGGCTCACTTGGGTTTTTAGATTGTAGTGAGGTGTATTTTAGAAGGAGAATAATCTCTTGGTAAAACAGCTCCACTACAAGATGTGTCTCTAAATGTCTGCCAAAGGGGAGCCAGAAAGCAACTAATGGCTCAGACGGACTGAAAAGCTCAGACCTTAGCAAAGCACAAGGAGGCTATGGTCTTGATCTTCATATACAAGAGCAACTTTGTGCAATCATATTAGAGTATTGTCCTACAGCGGGCTTGTTGGGCCAGGAGAAGATTCCTCTTGCCTTAAGAAGATCCATGTAGCAACGGTGCTCAGCAGCTTAGCACCTCCCACGTAACCCTCCCTGTGAGCAGAGTGGGCTGGCCTGGCATCCCCCATGCGCCGTGACATCTGGCAGTCAAACGAGCTCTTAAAAGCTGAGCCTAACGCACGGGCAGCATTGCAGAGCTTCAGGATCGCCATTGAGCCAACGGCCACATAGCTGCACCCAGTTAGCCACGTGTGTACGCAGACAGACGGCTGCTTCTGAAACATCCCTG
>NW_009644468.1:0-916 GCF_000690535.1 Cariama cristata | reverse complement strand
GGAACAGTCTCAGTCAATTAAGCGCTAGCCAGAACTCCCTGAACTATTTCTCCGAAGTGCTTTTCTTTTTGCATAAACTGCTTGTACAGTGCCACTCATTCTGAATTCTTCTTGTCACACTGGTTTGTATCATATCCTTGATGTTCAAAGCATTATTGTGCACTTTCTTCCCCAGAAGGAACAAACCCCGTCAGTTTTAAGAACTTTTACTGTCAGAGGGCACCTCACCGTACCACTCCTTTGTCCCCAGCCATCGGTCAGAGAGAAAGTTTGGAGTAATGACTGCAAGATCCATTTGGCCGGGCTGCTGGTAATGGTTACATGGAAGAAGTTGCACAAACAGGTTCTATACAAGCCATTTATTTGAAATGCCAACTATACGTAGGGTAAAGTCAGTGTTACATGCTTCTCAGCAACAGTAGAAAAATAGAACCAGTGAAAACCTTTTTACAACTGTAATGGTACTCAAAAGAGAAATGTATTGTTTTACAATGCATCACACAAGACTAGAATTCAAGTTTGGAGGTACCTAAATAAAAATACTATATTTTTTTTAAAAAAACATTATGTACAATTGAAGCGTAAACAACTTTTACAAAGTACTGGTTATGCAGGTTGTAGAAAAAACACTTGCATAGGACACGAAGTCAGTTTTAAGAAAGTTTTCTGAGCCTTTAGCATTGAAGGCACTTGACTTTATACCAGTAACAACACAAGGACAAGAAACAGAACTGTAATGTTGCCAAAGGCAGGGCAACCTTCTGGCAGCACAGATAGTTACAGAAACCCCAAATACAGTTTTCTCTCTCAGCTGTTCCCTGCGTTCGGCAGAGCTCAGCACCACCTCTACCATAGAAGCATATAATTCTTAGAAGAATGAACAGTGCCTCAAACAGCATGAGTATTCTTTAAAAAA
>NW_009644467.1:0-915 GCF_000690535.1 Cariama cristata | reverse complement strand
CAGAAAGCCAAGCCCGCAAGGAACATGGTTATGGCATCACTGCCTCCATCAGTGGGTACCGCTGCCCTCCCCCTTGCTGGAAGTGATTCCTGATCACCTGCTAAGCACACGGAAACTCGAGACTTGCCAGGCTGAGCTGGTCCAAACCCAACCTGGAGGTTCAACATCTTCCTGCAGGGGACCTGTGAATTAGGAAATCCACCGCTGTCAGCTTCTGTGCTCGGCTTCAGGTTCTTCAGCTTGCCGATAAAGCCAGAAGCACTATCCATCCCTCCATCATCACCCACATGCCCCGGATGAGCAGAGCTCAAAAAGGGAGCACAGGGGCTCCAGCCTTGGCTGATGTTGGATAGCATGGGTGGCAGCTTCGCATCGGGCATCAACTCCCACATAATTTAGCAAAAGCATGAGGCCTGATGCAAGTGCATCTGAAACACCAAGCCCCCTCCGAGCAGTAGGATCTATTCTCTTTCTGACAGGCCTGTAACACTCCCTAACATTTGTGGACTGACATGTGAGAAGGAAGCCAAGCAGCAGGCAGCGTAGGCAGATGCAAACTGGGAATGCCCTGAGGCTTGGGGTTTTTTTGTTCTCAAGAGATTTCTTCAGCGTGCCAGCTTGCAGGCAGGACAGGAGGTGGGGACACAGGCTGGGGCTGTTTGTCATTATCAGAAGGGGTCACTGCTGACAGATGTCCGCAGAGCTTTCAGAGCCTGCAAAGCTGCTAAACACTAATTTTTTAAATGAAGTTGTCAACTGATCTGTGATTTGATTGTGCAATTGCAACGTTCAGGATAAATCATGCAGAAAATCATCTAATTAAACTAATAAGGAGTCCAAGGCGGGAGATGTTCTCCGATTGTTGCCTTGGTCACTGGAGGAGGAGAAAAGGCCCTTTTGGACCATTTTTTTTTT
>NW_009644466.1:0-915 GCF_000690535.1 Cariama cristata | reverse complement strand
AAAATAGAAATAAATATTTCTTCAATGTTGTAACTATTTTACAAATAAGAATTTTGAGTTCATAGCTATTATTAGAATTGACAGAGTTTGAGTCAGTTACAAAACTACATAACTTTTTGCTGTTCCTGTTCTTTGGTTAGATGAGTTATGCAAAACATCAGAAGAGCACTTCTGACAAATATTTGAGGAGAAATATAGTCCTTTGTATGAGTACGTGTGGTTGTTCTACTTGAACATCCAAATATTCACAGAGTAAAAGCAGAAAAAGGTTTTGAACCTGACCAGCAGATCATGTCTGATTCTTATTATGTATGAACAAGTATTTGAAGATTTTGTTTCTATCTTTTAATTAGCTGTGTTTAGTCAAATTAATACAGAAATTCCCAGTTTAATTTATGAATTATAAAGCTATGGATACCAGCAAAGCTGCAGTTAGCAATACCTGTGAAATATGGAAGGATTTTAAAAGCTAATACATGGAACAGATAGAAGGGCATTTTATTCTGAATGACAGCAGAAATTTGGATGAGACATCAAGTTTTTGTCCTAAAGAACAGTACTACTTCTGTCATAACTACTTTTAAAAATAACTCTAGCAAGTATCCTTTTTTTAATAGTTCTGCACTATTCATCTTCGCTGCAGTGGGTGATGACCCTTGCAACTGTAGTAATTAAACTTTTCAGTTGCAAAAAAAGGCCTCTGACAGTCTCAAAAGGAGAATTACAAATTAGAACTCTGACAGACCAGCCCTCTGAAAAGAAAGAGTCTATTTCCCCTTGGCTTTTTAACTGCAATTCAATCTTGGCAGATAGAGTCAGGTGGGAAAAAAAAAAATTCACATAGTAGATCATGGATTTTAGGTTGGTAATATATCTAAATGTGCGTTTTCTATTATTTTAATCATGGCAATATAA
>NW_009644465.1:0-915 GCF_000690535.1 Cariama cristata | reverse complement strand
AAAAACAAGAGAAATATTTCAGTCCATTGCCTTTCTGGGACTAATCATAACATTTAACTCTTTGTCAAGAGATGTACTCTAAAGGGATAGTTCTGAGGATGCCATTTTGAAAATTTCCTTGAGAAGCCATTCTAGCCTTGTCCCATGCACAGGTGGGTTATGATCCATTTCTTATGTTAAGCATATGGGATATGGAGTCTGACTTCATATCAGCTTCTTTTTAGGATTATTGCTTCTCCTCCAGAATAGGCTGTGGGACTTTGAATTTTGATACACAGGTACTGTCACTGCTACACATAGCCTTGCTGGTATGAAAAGAAAACTGCTGCAGGATGTTGCACACAGCATTGGACGCTACTATGTCAGGTTTTTGACCAGAGGAGGTAGAAACTGTTCTTTCTTCTGTGTTTACAGCATAGATTATCTGTCATTTTATTGGGATAAGGCAAATATTCCATGTAGGTAATATAACACCTTCAGTTGGTTTTGATAGTCCTCAAACTAACAGAAGAGGGATAGTCTCTTTCAACTGTGTGAAAAGATCCCTCTTTTTGAAATAATCAAGACAATTCATTCTTGCAGTCAGTGCCTACTGTCCTTAATTTACTGCTGAAATCTTTGCAATAAGATAGTAGAAACTATGTTGTAGTATAAGACCATTTTCAACTCCTAAGAGGTAATTTACAAAAAATTGTTATTAGAAAACAGATTTTTAAATAAAACAACCTCAATTTCTTGGAAAAAATAATTAAGAAGATGAACTAAGTTCCATTTTAGTTTTGCTTTTACTTTCAAAAGGACAATGTATTTTAAATAATTGATATAACTTAAAAATCAAGGAGATAAATAATTTAACATCGTTCCCAGACTCTGAAAAGCCAAATTAAATACTGTTTTAGTATGATTTAAATAGAA
>NW_009644464.1:0-914 GCF_000690535.1 Cariama cristata | reverse complement strand
TTAATCACTTCCACAAAAGAAGTTGCTTCCAGTCAGGAACTACACCTAAAGTCACAGACAACATAATAAATTCTAGACTATTCATCTTGTACCATCACCACTGCAGGATGATTTATTTGCAATTCCACCTGGACAGGATATAATTTATCAAGTTGTCATGGAAATGTGTCACTACTCAATGCAATCACGTTACATATTTACACACGTACACACAGATCATTCAAATTGATAACATTCAGCACATACTTAGAATTCCTGTGATGTGACTATTGCACCGAAGTTGCAAACGCCAACTGACAAAATGGAGAAATACCAGTTTCCAATACGTGAAAAAATAAACTAAACTCACAGGATCAATAGAGGTGGGGGGATATGTACTGTGCTTACAAAATGATTAACACTACTTTCCCCTGCAAAGTTTCCCAGCTGTAACCCGAGTTCCTGAGCCCAGCACTTTACAGTGCTCTGTCTACAATATTTTGTTAATATTTGAAGAGAATGACCAGTAAAAGATAGAAGATTTGCAACTGAGCCAGTAGCTATAGAGTTTGCTTCAGGTACCTGCCAGTTGGAAACACTGTTAATTATGGAAATTTTGATGCTATTGTAACACAGGACTTTGAACTACTTCACCTTTGACACTGAACTAGGAGGTAAAGAAGTTATTACTGAACACATGACAAATTGTCTCCTCAAAAACAGGCAGTCTGAGTCAGCATAGCATCAAACTTTTATTATTATTATTATTTTTTTTTATATATGACTGCTCCATACCACATGCAATGGGGCTGAGGCCACAACTTTGGGCCACAAGCACAAGGTTTCTCAAGGGACCCTAGGGCTCCCCAAGCACACCCTCAAAGACTCGTATCCTGTTCTGCAGGAACTTTGTGTTTCAAAAATTGCTTCAGTAG
>NW_009644463.1:0-914 GCF_000690535.1 Cariama cristata | reverse complement strand
GGAAATCTTTAACTAAACTGAAATTGAAAATACACTCCTTTTTGGTGTAGGTCATTTCAAGGACTGGACAAAGTTTTAGGAGGCTTGTACTATTTTCTGTTATCTTTTCTAGAATTTAATTAAAATGAAGAAGGACATGCAGAAAATCCAGTAAGATTGTGGTGCCTTCTCCGGATAAAAGTATTGACTTGTACTTTGTAATTGTAGTTCAAATTTCTCTGTCTGCATGTTTCTATAAGGTTGAGGATCGTCCCGTACTGCAGTTCTTTAGCAGTACTATTTATAGTTTGCCTGAGGCTAGTGATGAAATTCCTCCCTTATTGTGGTATGCATGATTACAAACACGGAGAAATAAAAAATCTATTAGGACAAGAACTATGAAGTCCTTCTAAAAGCAGAGACAAATAAGGAAAAAAAGAAGGCATAGTAATCACATAGGCAAAAAAATGTTAATGCCTCTGTTTACTCATTTTGTTTATTTCTTAGTGAGATTTTGATGGGAAGTGGTTAGCTGAAGAACCACAGGAAAGATTGACAGAAAATCATGTTAGAGAAAAAGCTGCAGGAGAGAGCAGAGGATTGTAGAAAGCATCAGGCTTCACAGGCAGAGAAAGGTCATGCAAAGCATGGGACAGGCAGTCAGCAAGTCGGAGGACATACTCGAGTGACAGTGGGTTGTCAGACGGCAGGTCCGTCAGAAAAACCTCCCGTCCTGCTTTCCATCCTGCCCCTGATGGCCCAGAAGCCCTTCACCCTGGAGATGGAGGAAGATTACGTCCTAGGTCGGATGTCTTGTCCTGATAACAGAACGGAGAGCAGTGATTATTCTTTCTGCTGCTTCTTGTGCTCACAGATGAGAGAGGAGGACACTCTTACACACTTTTTCACCAAAGACAAATTGGGAAACGTGTCTT
>NW_009644462.1:0-914 GCF_000690535.1 Cariama cristata | reverse complement strand
TGCTGAACACCTTTTAAACTGAAAGATCAGAGGCTTCTCTCCTTGAATAGCACTGGACTCCTTACAGCAATACTGTGTGATCCTCAAACGTGCTTTGTTTTACTGACACAGAAGACATAAACCAGTCTAGAAAGCGGTCTTAGAATCGATGTTTATTGTGCAGGTCCCACATAGAAAGATATGAAATGTATCTGATGCATGATATGAGAGCAAACAGTAAATGAAAACCATAAGATTGCTTGTGTATCCAATCCAAGTAGTATACAGAGGTGCAAGAGCAAAGAAAATAAGCCGGGCTGAAAAGAAACTTTACGAGCACCACACAAAAGCTATCCCGCACAAAGAGCCAAATACAGCATATGCGCTTCTAAATCTCATCCTACTTTGAGGAATTTAGTCATGGATAAGCCTTTTGCTGCCACCTGTACAGAAATCAATGTTGCACAGAGTACTTCAGGGCAGTGAAAATAAATAGACTATCAAATAGTTGAACTAACAGACATGGATTAAACTAGGGATCCAAACTTTTCCACAGCAAAAGTTCTATCCATGTTCATTCCTGCAGACAACCAGTTTAGTCGCTGTTCAGTAACATTCATTTTAATGTGAAATACTATTTCAACTTTGCCCTCTTATTTATCCAGCGCAGAAACTACACACAAGTATAAGTTACAGGTATAGGAGAACCAACCTGTAGTAGACCAAAGCAGTTGTTTCAAGAGCTCTTGAGAGACTGCTAGTCTGATGAGGATGCTCACATCCACCTTATGCTGAGATCACCAACATTTTGTTTGTGAAAACTAGTGTTTTCCTGCACATCTCAAGCATGTCCTGGAGGACCACTGACATCTGGTGGTCACTTCACTCCTTCCCAACGAGTACCTGCAGCTCCTGGCAGGCAACGAGCGCCAGCT
>NW_009644461.1:0-913 GCF_000690535.1 Cariama cristata | reverse complement strand
AAGAAAGATTTTGAAATCAGTTAAGGCTGTCTAAAATGGAGATACCTTTCCAGGAGAATTTATAATAGTTCTTTTTGCTATGATGTAATTTAGTGCTGTCATATAAGTAAATTTTTAAGTATGAATAGCACAGAACAGAAAGATTTATTCTAAGTCATCTAGTTGGTATATAGAACTTTACTGTAAACACAGTTAGTGTGACTATTTTGAAGCCTGAGGTTATAGCTTTCATTTCAAAAACCTCTCTATAAAGAAAAGATATTGAATCAATAAGCCTTGTCATTTCAAGGGAATTTGCATTCCACAGGTTTTATGTTCCCATCTATGGCTTTGCATTACTAAATGACAATGAATGTCAATCATGATAATAAAGAAAATATCTTTGCTTACCTGAAATTTCCCTTACTTTGCAATAATATAATCCATCAAATTGTTATTCTAGGAGGTTTCAGCCAGCGTAGCACAGAGTCAGACAAGACCTATCAGTCACCAGTGGGAAAGGCATATTTTGGGATACACTTCCAGCCACATGGCTTCCAGAGCCAAAATATTTCTACCCAGTTTTGATGGAAAATAGCTTGAGGGAAAAAGGGTACAATATCAGCTAATGAAGCATCTGGGAAATTCAACTTTGCAATAACATACCAAAATCTTTTTATCTCAGTGCCCATCTCTATTTGTCTCCAAAGCAGGTTGGATTTGTGGACCTCATTAGTCAAGAAAGTCAACTTCATGTGATTCTATTTTATTTGCCTGCAGTGTGGAGTCCTCAGATCTGTGATAATGGAGCCTCCACTGTATGGCATACACTGGTCACCTGGGGCACCATTCTGACACTTCGGCCTCCTAATTTTAGCAAGCAAAACTTATGTTTCTATTATATACTTCTCGCATGTGTGTAATTTAGAATAGA
>NW_009644460.1:0-911 GCF_000690535.1 Cariama cristata | reverse complement strand
TTATAGTACCCTAGTTACACAACTACCAGGGCAACATTGGCTATGTGGAGAAAGGGCATTTGAGGATTTGCCCGCAACCTGAGCTGAAAAGTGTATTGCAAGTGCATTCATACCATCCACACAGGTTAGAACCAGCATCTCTTCTGCTTCTGGAGCTCCTAACTACAGGCATATGTGAGAAAAAGCATTACAAGCCTCGGACAGAATGTGGCAATGAGTTCCACCTGTTTGTAAGAGCTTTTATCCCATGGTTAGGGTTTGCAGAACTAGAAAGAGCTATTGCAAACGTGTCAAAAGACTTGGAAAAAGCCATTAATGAAATCGCAAATAGTATCTTAGCCCTACAGGAAGAAATCAAAGTATTATCACAAATGGTAATACAGAATCGATTAGCCTTAGACTACCTGTTAGCAGCACACGAGAGCCATGTGCATTATTGAATAATAGCTGCTGGGATTACGTAAATCAAGACCAGAAAAAAATGATACAAACAAGATAAAGACTGATTTCAAAATATGACATGAAGAAAGACAGGGATCTCCCCTAAATCTAGTTGGGTGGTTAAGCTCTTGGCTCCCAGAGCTAGGTATAGCACTGTGAGCTAAAAGGATTTTGGGTTTGCATTCTCTATCTCATTTTGCTTCTTAATTATATATGTCTGTTTACGGTGGTGTATTACTTTATGAACTCAATTAACTACTAAATTAATGAATTGTGCGGTGTGACCCTGACGGTCAAAGGACAAGGAGAGACTGTTAGGAAAAAACCTCATGCTCTAACTATTGGACGAATTGGTCTTTATAGTATGAAATTCTATGAACTTTCTTGAGATACATAGATCGTTTTCATTGTATACTGCATATTCATGGTTAAGTAAGCAGGAGTAAAGGACCCCAGCTGATTGCAAGGAG
>NW_009644459.1:0-913 GCF_000690535.1 Cariama cristata | reverse complement strand
TTCTTTAAGATTAGATGCAGACTCTGCAAGTTAGAGATAGCAAGACTGACCTAAAGATACAGAGTTAGTTTCCATAGCAATGAGACCTATGAGTTCTCAAAATATTCAAGTTTCTATTAGGCTAGAAGCAGATAAAAATAATTTGCTTACATAAGGGCATGCCAGTTCTCATCCAGCAAAGTGCTTGATTTTAAGCATGCGAGTATCAAGGTGACTGATCTCCGTAAGTACCTCACTCTTTTATTTGCCTGGGAAAGAAGCACTCTCGGTGAAAAGCACCTTTATGTCCCTAGCTGGCTCTTTTTCAACCCTCACTCCCCCACCCAGGACCTTTGCCTGTGCTTTCTGCTTTCGAGCTATCTTTAATGCAGACTTTTGGGTTTTTCCATGGGACAAATCAGTTCCTCTCCATCGAGAACGAGAGACAGCTCTGAGCACCGCTCCTTCCTCCAGCCCCGTCTCTAATTTGGTAGGAGGGCACCTTGGACCCTCCACCTCGTGATTTGGGTGAGATCAGATACGCTTGCAAAGAGGAAGGAGCGCGCTCTGAAAATACGTGTACTGAATAGGTACGTACTCACGGGAAATCTCCCCGTCCCTTTTCTCCCTGGTTCTTTGGCAAGGTGGCGTTACAAAGCCGTGACTGATCGTGCACCGAATTTCCTAACTGCAGACCCTGCAGCATCCCAACCGGAACGGTGTGAAGGGAATGGGAAATCTCTGCCACCACATCATGCAGAGCACACCACCGTGGTAGTACACCAAGGAGGTACGTCTGGCCGCTCTGTTGTTGTCCCCAGCAAATGCCACGCTGCTGTTAGTTAACCTCATGTAAGTTGGATGGAGCTCATCCAGAATAACGTTGCAAGGGCAGGAGTGCAAATTCAAAATACTTCCATCTTCCATCAACCCC
>NW_009644458.1:0-913 GCF_000690535.1 Cariama cristata | reverse complement strand
CCCCCCTTGCAAAGAAGCAGGTGGTAAAAAGACAAGGCATGCTTTCAAGAAATTCCATATCATTGCTGAGTGTTATAACTATCTCCTGGTATTTCTGTGAGTGAGAGGCATCCTGTCCTCATCATATCTTAGTCCATATGTCGCCTTTTCAAATCTTTTTAGCTTCATGTCAACAAGCTCATTAGGAATTCAGTGCCAAGTCTAAGTAAGTTCAGGATGGTTTATTCTTTAGATAAGAATGAAATAGCCAGCAAGCAATTGCTCTACACATCTCAGGTTAGTGCTGCCAGACGTTCCTTTCCCTCAGTGTCCCTTGCTTTGGACAGAACTGCCAGACTCCGCACTCCCACCTCTGCTTTCTTATTCCTTCACGAGGAGGTGAACAACACCGTAGGATGGGATGGCTCCAGGCCTGCAGCTCTATGCAGCAGCAGTAAAGCAGTGTGTTTTGTTCCCCACGGCAACTCTGGAGAATTTAGTGAAGAGACTGTACCTGACTTGTTAAAAATGTATTTATGAGATGATACTGAGATAGAAAGCCTTAAAATCTACTGGGGGAAAAAAGAGCCAACCACATGGGCAGGTGCATTAAAGGCAGTAAGAATTCACCCTGTTAAACACTGAGCATCTACAACTCACCCCCTTCCATACGAGCTTAGGACAATCAGCTTTGTGCACAATCAGGTTCCTAAAGACTTGGTTGCTCCTGTTAGGTTGGGAAATTAAGCTCCTAGGCACAGCAGAAGTTTGTTGCACAAGGACAAAGATTGGCTTATGTAGGAAATGAAAGTTTCTTTCAGTTTGGTTTGACGTGCAAGTAGGAGCTCTGAGACCTTCGACCCTTGCAGACCTCAGCAAATTAGGCTCCTACTGCAAGGTGCAATTCTGCAGTCATCATTTTTCCTTTCCCTAA
>NW_009644457.1:0-912 GCF_000690535.1 Cariama cristata | reverse complement strand
CACTCAAATTCCTCTGAAAATATGACCCACCATCATCAGTATTATGTGTGCTTGTGAACACTTACAGTGTGTGTGTCAATGATTTATGGCCTTTTACCAGGTGATCTACTTTGTAATGAAGAGAATAGCCATAACTGTGTAAGAAACTGAGGTTTTAGTTGAAGCCACTTAATCACTATGTTATCCATGCAAATTGAGAGACTGTATTTTAAAAGCAACAGAAAAACTATGTTCTGCAAGTTACTAGCGCCAACAGGCCCTTTAAATGGCTGCAATTTCTGTTCTCCCAAGCATTAACCGTTACACACGAATCTACTCCCAACCCCTTTCCCACTCCTATAACTTCTTGTGCTCGGACACTATTTAATTCAAAGTCATCTCTTGTGTCTCATCATTTCCTTCCCATATAACCACGTCTTTACGATTCTTTATTTTGCTAAGCAGAGGAGTATTTGGAGCCTACAATTAACACCTTTTTTATGCTAGTTGTTCTAAACAACGAACTTAGCTCTTTTCCATTACATTCCCATGATAGGCAAAGGTAAGCAGGACAGAATGTACTAAAAAATGTTTAGAAATGTTCAAAAAATGCACTTGCTTGTTCAGCTTAGCAAGAAAAGTGGCTACTATCGGACTGTTCCCTGTAGAATTTAGAAAGATAGAAGGCAGAAGAACATATCTATTTCTGAATACTATAATCCTAATTGTACAACATCTGTAGAAGAATAAACATTTAATCAAGTTCAGCAGTAGGAAGGCATTTTTCCCTCTCGGCTATTTCTTCTTGAAATGAATCTAATCCTCGCCACGTCCATATGAGATGACTAATAAACCAGTCAGTGTGTGCACAGAGCTGAACAAAAGGGGAAATCATAACACAAAGAAACAGAGTGACTTGCTCGAACAGAAATG
>NW_009644456.1:0-912 GCF_000690535.1 Cariama cristata | reverse complement strand
GTCACACAAATGCACAAGTACTTGTAATTTCAGGCAGGGATTGTTTTGTTTCCTGCATCTCTTTTCTGTAGACATAAATATATTAATAAAACACTGTGATTTTTATACACAGTTCTCAGCAGGAGGTGGTTCTCAGCTATAAGAGAGTTCTGTCAGGTGGTGGATTTTTTGCCATGAAATTTACTTAATTCATTATATTATTATCATGACATATTCAGCTTGTAATAAACACTGGTTTCCTCAAAACCTCAGTTTTGATAGATCCTAACAATGCAAAAGGAAGGGAGGCAGAGAGAGTGCATTTTGATGCAGCACACTGCTTTCCTCCAGCAAAACACAACAAACTGCAATGCAAATGCATCAGCTTTATTTCTTGGTAGCTGGTGTCCCTTGATATTTTGTGAGCAGAAAGTAAAACACATTTTGCTCCAGATTCTCCATTTCCACTGATTTTAGGGATATGACTTCACCTGAAAATGTAAACTCCAAACATTATAACAGCCTAATCTGCTAATCGAACCAGTGCAAAGCATAACCCCAGCCTGGCTGGCAGAACAAGTTGCTCTCTCCTGGAGACAACCCCCCCTGGACACCAACCGTCACAAGATGCAGAGGCACAGCATCACCTCCCCACGCACATGGCAAAGGCATGGGAACTCCTTTCCATCTCTTTCAAAGTGTCTGCCATGCAGGAATGGGCATCACAGACAGCAGAACCACTTCCATTTCCTTGCTCAGCTTTACCAAACTCTTCAAAGGTGGCTTGGATTAAGGAGTTTTGCAGTTGAAAGGTGCGGAGAGCTTTTAGCTATTGAAATGATGAAGGATATGCTTTGAGAAATCACATAATCTTTTAGAAGTTCTGATGCACCGAGGAACCTTTCATACTCTGGAAGTGCAGGCTTCAGGTGG
>NW_009644455.1:0-912 GCF_000690535.1 Cariama cristata | reverse complement strand
AAATAGGGATAATTTTCACACCATCACTTCATAATGCAGTGATTTTTTATTTTTTTTTTTGAAACTTATGATAGGGTGTAAATTCTGGTAAAGATTTTGAACAGCTTTTAGCTAAGAGTCCTTAAAATTAAACCATTTCATTCAACTTGAAACCTAATTCTATATGGCAGAAAAGACAGGCAGCATTTGGGAAGTGGGGGGAGAAAAAAAAGAATAGAGCAACAATATAGAGCTTACAAATTACAACCAAGTGGAGCTGTCAATAAGATCTTGCTCACCATATTGTCACAGAATTTTCCTTCTGTGTCACGTTGGTCATTACTGTAACACTACATGAGAAATCACTCCATCTGTTAAAAAAGAAAAGAAAAGCAGCTGCTATCCTCCTGCAAAGATGGAATTAACAAACACCCAGTAACTGTATTCCTTTCAACTTTCGCAGTCACAATTTTAGTCCCGCTTTATTTGTGCCACACAAGCCACCAAGCAGTTCTACTGCCGTAGTAATCAGGACCTCAAAAAGCTCGTTAACCAACACAAAAGACGCTACCTATGGAAACTGCAACCACCGTGACAGTTGTAGTTCCTGCACTGATGGATTGGAGGGCTTCGGGTTTTCTCTGGTAGCAGGGGATGAAATATTAACATTTTGGGAGGGGAGCACTAATCCAGTCATTGCAGTAGAATAGGAGAAATCTTCATAGAGATTCAAGATTATTTTGCTGACTTAGCTTGGCAATCGAACCAGGTGAGTCCCATTACATCCAGCCGGAGAAAATAAAAGCATTTGGATGCGTGAAGTGGAGGAGCCTGGAGCAAGTGCAGCAGGCTGCTAGTGGAGGCACTCAGGCTCACGAGGAAGCCTGGGCTAGGATTTTATGACTTACCATTAACACTGAACAACACACAGAG
>NW_009644454.1:0-911 GCF_000690535.1 Cariama cristata | reverse complement strand
TTTTTTTTTTTTTTTTTAATTAACATTTGTCAAACTTGGAGAGAAGCCCAGGCTGCAAAATTTGGATGCAAAAATTCAAAGAGCTCAGAAGCTGGAAATGTTCACATACAGGCTCTTCATTTATGCCTAGTCTTTTTTATAGGTCATGCAGAGATGGCTTAATTGCTCTTACTGTAACTTACAATTAGCAATACAGTGATTTTTTTGTACATCATAGTGCACAGCAGAGCTATAGTCCAAAAAAAGTGGCAATGTTTAATAGTAGGTGGGCATTTGTTTGCCTTTTCAGGGCAGAATTTTCCCTGAAGTTCCTCTCTTTTTGGTGGAGGGAGAGGAGAAGGCCTTTAATGCCATCAGCAGAAAAGAGTGAGAGTATTTTGACCAGATCTGGGCGTTGTTTGTAACAGTTAGTGGTTTCTCAAATTCATGTGAACTTCTGGTTCACCTTCCTGCACAGCACTCGCAAACTTACCAAAACGCAAGTTCAAACGATTAACTTGTGTCATTACGGAAATACTGAATTCTTGGCATATCATTGAAAGCCACTACTAAACTCTCGCAATTTCAGTATTAAGTCACTAACTCCACAGAAGGTTCTGTATGCGAGAATTGGATTAAGAGGTAAAAATCCAGCCCTTACTTTGCACTTTTTACCAGCACATAATATTCAGCAAATCATGCCGTCTGCTGACATTACAAGAGGATGGGGATTGGAATATTACATTTATTAAAGTAAGATGGTAATGCATGTAACATCACTCTCAAACATCCTAAATGGCCTGTAAACAGCACCTCTAATAGGGTACCCGAGCACTAAGGCTACTTCCAGTTCCTAGCAGGGCACTTGCATCCTCTGCCTCCTAGCCTAGAGATAAGACGGCTATGGGAAATAAGACATTGAGTCATATTAC
>NW_009644453.1:0-911 GCF_000690535.1 Cariama cristata | reverse complement strand
TTTTTTACAAAAATATTCAGGATTTACCAAAACATTTTGGCCTTTAAAGCAAAATGGTATAGTAACAGTAATTGCAATTCAAGCAGTAACATAAAAGCTTAGTGGCGTCAGACAAAGGCTTAAAAGCAAAAAGGTATAAATTACACTGTTATCTTTTGCCTCCTTTTTCCTATTTCAGGTTCTGGAGAGGCATCATATAATAGAAATGGATTCACCTGTGCATATGAAAATCACCTGAAGCACAGGCTCTTAACATCAGTTTTTAAGTTGGCCAGGACAAAGAGTTATGAACCTAGTCCAGTGGCAAACTACACCGTATCACTTATGGCATCCAGTACTCTGGGTCCTCAGCTTTCATTTTCCGGTGATATTGTTTCTGAAAAGACAAATAATGTGAATATCAGTAACATCAAGATGGAAGGGCAGCTGGAAGTGCCTTCTGTCTTTGCAAGAAGCATTTACACTCTGTCAAGCTCATACAATGAAAAGAGACGGGTTTTAGAAGGAAAATCAAATCTGAAGTTGGATTCTTCTTACCTTCAGGCTACCAATCAGGTATCTGGCAGATACAGTGATGATTTATTTTCCATTACTTCAGTTTCTGATGTACAAAGTGGACTATTAAAGAACACAGCTTCACTGAAGTATGAAAACAGCCAGCTGAAAATGACATCTGAAACAAATGGGAGGTGTCGACATACTGCAGGTGTCAATAAGCTTGAATTAATTTTGTCAAAGAAGATGGCAGCACTTCGGTCTGAGTACCAAGCCACTTACAAGCAAATCCAGTATTATGCCTTGTTTGCAGGCTCTCTGAATTCTCAGGATCTTGTTTTCAACACTGATATCTCTATGACTGATCAAAGGAATCGAGCTGCACATAAGTCATCACTCAATGTAAATCAGTACGG
>NW_009644452.1:0-911 GCF_000690535.1 Cariama cristata | reverse complement strand
TTGTATGTTTTTGTGCTGCTTTACGAGCACCGACTGAGCTGGTGGGATTTTATAAATCATCAGCTGACAGCGTCCTTCCCCTCTTCATCCTGCACTAACAAAAGCGTGCTTGAGCATTTTCCAGGATATAGCAATTTTCTAGTCTAACAGCAACAAAGATGTGCTTAGCTGCAGTCAAGTCTACACCGGGGACAACTGCTGCAAACTGCGTCACAAATGAAAGTGGAAAAAACACACTTGACTGCTTTAAGCAAGTCTCAGCAGACAAACCAACCCAGTTGCTAAAGGCAATGAAAGGTTACCAAGGAGCACTCTCCTGGACAATGCGGAGATTTATGTGTGTTTGTTACAGCTAATTGGTGATGTTCTTCCAAAAGCAGTTTGAAATTAATGAAAGGTCCCAGAGGCAGGACAGCCAAAATGCCTGTCTGCCCCACTAACAGCAGTGTGTTCTCAGCTTAGCCTTAGCTATCTCAAAATTACAGAAGTGAAGGATAAATATCAGAGTCTGACATGGTGCGCTCTGGAGCGGGGAGAACAAGACAGAGGCAGAGAAATAAAAGGACGTGTACTAATGTGAAAATAGCAATACTAAGCTACAATGAGAGGTTATTCTGCCTTTATACTGCAAAAGCCAAAATGGGTTGGTTTGGTTTTTTCTGGGCTTGTTTGTTCTTTAGGAAAGACAAAATTCAGATCTTCAAAGAAACACCTTTTACAGAATTGTCAGATCAGGATGAACAAAAAGAAAATTACTAAGAAAATCATTGAGTCCTCAGTACTTTTTTTGCGAAGAACTACAACTGTTTGTTTTTAAATTAAATTTCCACTGAAAGAAAAGGGGAAGAAGAGGACAAACATGCCATGAAGAGATACAGTGGTTGGTACTAACTTACACAATTCAGACATGA
>NW_009644451.1:0-911 GCF_000690535.1 Cariama cristata | reverse complement strand
GAGAGCATCTGCCACCTGCTTTAAGTGCCTGCCCAGTCTTAAATGGTGACACTTAATTTCAAATGCTTTTACTACTTAACCTCCTGTAGACTTCAAGCACTAGTATAACTATTTCCAACAACATATTAAGTTCTGCACCAACATATAACTAAACATTGACTAGGTATCTGGTATCCCTTAATCCAGAGGTACATGCTGTGGTGGTGTCTGTAGTCCTCTCCCACAAGCACTTAATTGCATGGTTTTACATATTTTCATCTGCTAAGGGTGTCTTGGTTTCTGCTAAGATGTCACAATGCACAGTGCTCCCCACTTTACTTTCACCTGACTCTGGTTGAATTTCATATTCGTTTTTGTCTCAGGTCTCAACTTGTAGAAATTACCACAGATCCAAAGTATCGCAAAATTAAAACATTCTTCTGTAGACTCCATCCTGAATGGGATAATTTCCATTGATTTCCAAATATTTCATCAAAAGGTCAATTTTCTTGAGGACCTCTGAGGTTTCAAATAAACATCTTTGTCCTTTTTGCACCTATGTTTTGCACATATATTGCTCAAAAAGTTTTCTGATAGAATTTCACAGGCTTCCTAGTCTGTGGTTAAGAAAGAAGTACAGCTACGCACCTGAAAGTTTGTCTGTATTTCTCCACCTGTATTTGCTTGTGTAACAAAACAATATACCCTCCTGCAAGTCTAGTTCTTTTGGGCCACTAGAGTTACAGCATTATTCCCACAATACTCCTGTGTGAAAGCCCTTGAACATCTCAAATGCATCACCAGCTGCAATCCTCAGAAATAAGACTATGTTACTTTCATTTGAAAATGACGGATGCAAATGAAGAGTGAAACATGCTGAAATTCATTGACTTTGTATTTTTAGTGTTTATAGAATCATAGAATCATTATGG
>NW_009644450.1:0-911 GCF_000690535.1 Cariama cristata | reverse complement strand
GTTGCTGGGTGTGGTGGCGGTAGGGAGGGTGACGTCTTGCGTCAACGTCACCTGTCGGCCTTTTCCCGTGTCAGTAAGTGCGTGCTAGGCTCGTGGCTGCGTTCCCTCTGGCTCCTGTCAGTAGCAGGTAGGGTGTGTCTAAGGGGTTCCCATATTTGTGGGTCAGTGGGGCTATGGCACATGGTTGGACCGTGATGTTTTCGGTTTTGTTCCCACCATGGGTTAATTTTTTCATTTCACTTTTAAATATATTTCCTTTTTTTGCCCCCCTTTTCTCATCCTTTTGCTCATTTGTTGTGTGCACACACTTTTTCAAGAGTCCTTGGCTGTAAGCTGCATCTTTCAAGTGTCTCCTTGGTTTAGGTACCTGCTGGAGAGTTGCAGTGTTTGATGATGTCACATGCTTTCATGGTGCCGCCATGCCTGCGTAGTGTCCGTGGCACAGCCACCTCACCGCCTGTTCCTACAGAGGCTGTGCCGCGGGGCCGTCACCGGGGCAGCGTGCGTTAGGCGAAGAGGCCGTGGGTGTCTGCGAGGGGCCGCGCCATGCTCTGGAACGCCCACTGCAGGATCCCGTCCCAGGTGCCCTGTGGGACAGCCCCAGGGGGTCACACTCCCTTTCCATCCCACTTCTTGACCCCCCTGGGCTGTCCAGGTTCTTTTTGCCTTGCCTACAGCCCGACGTCACCATGTGGGTGATGCGGTCCCCGATCCCTGACTCCACCTGTTGGTGTTCCCCTCAGTGCCGTACCTCACCCAGGAGCGTGTCGAGCTCGTCCCTGCTCAGGACAGGGTCACTGCCAAGGGAGCCGTCCTCTGCCTGCGTGAGGAGACATGTCCTGCCAGCTTTCCTGCCTGCCCTCTGCCCGCACCCCTTCGGCTCAGCGCTGGCGACCGGCTTCAATCCCTCA
>NW_009644449.1:0-910 GCF_000690535.1 Cariama cristata | reverse complement strand
GGGAGGAGATGTGTCTGGAGTGGAGTAGAGCGTGGGGGTGGAGTTGAACCTGTGTGTGAAGTTGAGCCTGGGAAAGGGTGAAAGGTGATAGAAATGTTTGTCTTCTTTTCATTTCCTGATACCCAAACAAGTCACTGCCTATTTCTGCCAATTGGCAGTAAATTAAATCAAATCCCCCCAAGTCTAATCTCTTTTGCCCTTGACAGCAAAAGTGATTTCTAGGTCCTCATTTTGACCCATGAGTTTTCTCCCTCCGATTCCTCGTGTTTTGTCCCCCTCTCCTGATGGACAAGGAGGGAGCGAGCAGCTGTGCTGGTACTTGGCTGGTAGCCAGGGTCAACCCACCACAGAGCTGCAGAGAAATGAGGCATGCTCAGTACTCTGCCCAATTTTAGCACTTTCCTGGAAAACATCACCTCTCTTTTAACTCCTTTTCCTACCAAAAATTTTCCAATGAGATTAAAGTTTAAGAGAAAACTTTTCAAAAGGACACGCTTTTAATTCAAAATACATTTATTTCATTTCTTCATACAAGAATGGTAGAATTGGGCTTGCCTAACTTTAGGAATGGCATTCAACCTAACATAAATACAGAACGTGGAGTACAAGTCATGTTGCCTAGAGGAGAGGAAGGAAACATGGGCTATATAACATCACCTAAATCACAATTCTGTCTTTCAGCAACCTAAACCATTGCTGGACTGATAAGACCTTCATGACCTGTAATGGGAACTCACACTCCCGCCTAGCGTTTTGTGAATCTGATCCCAATCTTCTTTCAACTAGCGGATTCTTTTTTCCTCTCTTGATTTTTTCCCCAGTTTCAGCCTCAGGTTTCTTCTTATTTAATTTTACATTACTGATGTCTGAGATATAACTTTTTCCTTCTTCTTTCCACTGAGCTGTCTTT
>NW_009644448.1:0-910 GCF_000690535.1 Cariama cristata | reverse complement strand
AGGAGAAGCTGTGGAAATCACACGTCGGCGCTCGGGCAAGGTTTCCGAGTCGAGTGTAGCCTAGAGGACGACGCGACGGAGCAGGTGGAGCCTGGAGGACCATACCCAAGGATGGATGTGAAGACTGTCACCCTGGGAGTACGTATCCAGCAAGGTTCCCGACTGTGGGGCGGTGCAGGAGGACCGGAGCAGGCGTATGAAATGTGCAGGAATCGTGCGCCAAGAAGGCAAGGTCAGAATTCAAAATGAGTTTGAGAGGTTGGAGATCTGGTCTGGAGAAGAGGGGCTGGCGTTGAGCGCAGGCAGCTCCGGGTGCCGAGGCCGGGGGGCTGCGAGGGATGCGGGAGCATCTGGTGAGGCTGCGGTTGTGCGGCGGAGGGGAAGGGGGAAAACACCACACCGGGTTGTACACAGAGCCCGGCTGCTCCGACGGCACAGGAAGAAATCCTGCCTCTCCCCTGGGTACCGGTAACACCTCGGGTGGAGAACGGTGTCTGCTTTTGGGTGCTGCACCTCAGGAACGATGTGGACCGGCTGGAGGACATCCAGAAGAAGAGGGCAATGTGCTGAGCGTAGAGCATGACCTGCAAGGACAGACTGCATGAGCACCTAACTGAGCCTCGAGAAGACACGATGCTTGCTTTCCAGTACATAAAAAGCAAAAAAACTTTGTCTCCCCCTTCAATTTATGTATTTATTTTACATTGTTTTCTCAGCCGTATTTTCTTCTTTTGTTTCTTTCAACACCCATTGTCTCCCTCGAGCAGCCAGCTTGGTGTCAGGCACTCAGGCTTTTATACGGCAGTGTTCGAGGGGATCTGGATCGAAACCACGGCAGCGCAGGGAGCCTGACCTGGGTCTCCGGGAGCAGGCTGCATCGGCTGGTGGAGAAGAGACCTACGGAGATAAA
>NW_009644447.1:0-909 GCF_000690535.1 Cariama cristata | reverse complement strand
AAAATCTCTCCAGTTTCCCTGGCTGCTCCCTTTGACAAAGTTCTACTGTTCTCGATTGCATGGGCAAGTTTGAGTGGCGCGTTCGCAAAAGCCTCCTGGCAACTAAACACGTGCACAGGGTGAGGCCGCGCTGCCGGCTTGCGTGGATGCCCCCTTTGCCAGGGAGGGGCAGCCTGACGGTTTCCAGCTCTCTCCGTGCCTCGGCACAGGACAAGTGACATTTTCACTGCTGCTTCTGCTGAGGAAGCTAGCTGGAAAAGATAGGTTCAGTTACTTCTCTAGAGCTTGAAGTTGGCTTTAGTTTGCTGTAAATCATGACGATAGGGCCGTGTTCTGCTTGGAGTTCTTCTGATGTGCACTGGGACATGCTCTGCTGGAGATGCCGGGTTTGCACTGCAGTAACTGAGAGGAATTTGCTCCATTGTCTCTCACCTCTGAGCACACCCAGAGGAGGTGGCATCGCCCAAACCCCTTCTCGTACCTCTGTGCTACTCCCAGTGGAACTGAATGGGGAGACCACTTGTAAGCCAGAGGTGGGGCACACCTGTACTCCCAGGCTGAAGTGAGTGTTTGGGATAACTTTCTGCTGACTCCCCTACATTAACACTTCTTTTCTTTGTATTTCATCGTCGCCTTCATCTCTCTCTCCTCCTGGTAGCTTGGGGTACAGATGTTTTTTGTTCTTGGGGATTGCTTTTGTCATACTCCAAACCGTTAAGAAAAAATTCCCAGCATCTGAAATGTGTTTATCAAATTGCCCAGATACCTAGTGCAACTTCAGGGCTGGCATTGCCGCTTGACCTGTTTTAAACCTGCTGCTCGTTTTCCTCATCGCTAATTGGGCTTTAGAAACCCCTCTGTCGCTTCCTGGTCCCAAAGTGTCTGCCAAGGAGAGGGTGCATGTGGCTG
>NW_009644446.1:0-909 GCF_000690535.1 Cariama cristata | reverse complement strand
TGGTGATTTTATACAATATACTGATTGTCTAGCTCTTCACCATATAAAGTGTTATCTGGCATAAATAGTCCATTGAGTTTATCAAAGATACAGGATCTAAAGTGTCTTTGGTAAAAGCTTACAAGTTAAATTTGTCATTCATAAGTAGCTCTGCACTCTCCACGTTATTTTTTCCTCAGAGTTTGTAAGAAACAGTCTCTCACAGGCACATAGGACCTAGTCCTATAGTCATTTTCTATTCAGAAAAAGTATGCCATACTTCACCATAATGGCCTGAAAGGTCCTAGTGACTGATGGAAGATGTTTCAGTCTTGTACGCGGGCTGGGTAGACTCATTCTAACACTGGTATGCTAGTATTTTGGGATTTTAAAAAATTATGAAATAATTTATTTGGAAGTTGTATGTTGGGGTTTTTATTATGTTTTGTTTAAATTTTTTAAAAGATTATGTAAAAATATGAAATAGGAATACATGTATGTGAAATATAGGATGTTTTGGACAAAATGAGTGAAAAATATGCTTTCTGTTTTCAGCGGAACTTTCAGGTTTGCTCTTTATAGGAGATGCAATTCTACAGGTGAGTAAGGTTGGAAGTTCTTTTGTTTCTATTTTTCTAGAAAAGTGAAATTAAATCTATACTTATGAAATGTAGAGTAAGTCTTCTCTTTTATCTTTTCAATAACAGATTAATGGAATTAATGTGAGAAAATGCAGGCATGAAGAAGTGGTGAGCTTTTCTGATTTTTAGTCTACTTTTTGTCTCTTGTAGTTACTGAGATGATAGTGTGCACTGATAGCAGTGCGCTGGTATCAGTTGTATTACTGTTGTTCCTAAACACGTATGACTGTACCTTCTAGCACGGCAAGCAACCAAGATCTTAGTGCAAGCTCTTCTTTACAAGTTTGTT
>NW_009644445.1:0-908 GCF_000690535.1 Cariama cristata | reverse complement strand
TTTTTTTTTTTTTTTTTTTAAATTAAGTTGGTGAGTCAGCTCTGGTTTTACCTTCAGTCTCCTGAATGGCAGGTCCTGCAGCTGATAGTCATTTACTTCGTTTTTATTTTATTTTGTAATCACAAGTAAGCTTGAATTCGGGCTTGTACTTGCATCTTTTGTATCTTGTACATTGTATTATTTAGACATTGGGGAGTCCTGTTTGGTTTCATTAATGTGTGTCTACTTTGTGGATTAAGTAGACTTCCTTCATCAACTATGGTATATTTTGGATTCTATAGTTTTATTCAGAACTGTGTTTAAATTGATGTTTTGCATTTTGACTTCATTTTACGTTAGTTTGAAGTAAGTTATTTAATTTTTTTGAACTTCTGGAAATTTTGAACATTTTACTGTAATTTGTAATATAACTGCTGTGAAATACTTGAATAAAGATTACAAGAAAACATAGCTTTAGCTCCTTCAAAAATGTATTTAAAAGAAATGCTGCCTGCTAGCTGATAGCAGTCTTTTTCTTACCAGACCTCCTTGATTTCACAATTCAGATATTTTACTCCTGGATTTTACCGTTTAGTAATTTTGCATGGTTTAATCCCTAAACTTTTGCTTTCAGTGTTTGTCCATTAAAGAAAAAAACCTTCTATTATTAATTTTGACTGAAGAAGTGAAATTAGCATTGCACATTGGCGAGTGAATAACGTAATTGTTATGAAGTTATGCTCTGTGCTTAGAAAATGTTTTATGTTCAGTTGCAGGGTACTGCCCCGGGCTGCTTATAGTACCTCAGCAACCAAGTAATATCAGAGTTTCTCATTAGAGGTTTTTTAAGGAAACACTCTCTTTCCTTCCTATTTATCAAAGTTGTTCTTACTTTTTGTGTTTTTTTTTTTCTTTTAAAGATGAACTTC
>NW_009644444.1:0-908 GCF_000690535.1 Cariama cristata | reverse complement strand
TCTCCATTGCCGTCCTTCCAAGCGTTGCAGAAATCAGTGGAGCTGCTTTTCCCCTGCTCCACCCACACCGATATGATTGATGAAGAGGTGTGTGGCTCTGGGGACAGGTTGGGTCTCCTTCTCAGGAATACTCAACCCCTTTCCCAGCGTATTTTACAGGAACTGTCAGCACTTGGCACTTCAGAAAGTCATCCTGGCCCTTCTTTTTCCCTCACTGATGTTCTCGGGCAGAAGGGGGAGCCCATACATTATTTTTTGTACGTAATCATCCCAAAACAGTGATACAAAGCCATCAGATCGGTAGGGTTTTTTTGAACATCAGAGCTTCTGCTGAGCTGATGGTACGGACGCATACAACGAGGGGAAGGCAGGCTTGTAGAGCCCAGATTACTGTTATCTATTCCTTTGCAACAATGCGAAATCAAGGAGGATTTGAATTCTAAACAACTTTATCATGTGTCATCACGTTAGTTCAAATGCTAGAAAACAGAATTTAATTAAGAACTCGTTAAACAAACAAAAATACAGAGGGAAAACAGACCCTTTAGAAATAGAGTAAGTCATAGCCGCATGACATTTATTTTTGCTAATTTACTTACACACCCACTGGGAAACCAAATAAGTCATCTGTAGGATACTGCTGTGGTTATTTGTATAGACCCAGGATGTCAGATGTTTCCTAAGGATGCACACGAACATTAAACTGTTAAACAAGCTTTGGGCTTTTGTAGGGTACAGGATGAGCAACTAAATAAAGGCACTGTGCAGTCTTTTTTATCGCTGCCCAAACCTCCTTCAAATCCCTTCTCAGTGCAGAAACTCGCAAGCATGCCGCTATCGTGTCCTTCAGTCATCGCTCCCTTCTCCACTCCATAACCAACATTTTGCTTGTGGATCCAGGGAAACCC
>NW_009644443.1:0-908 GCF_000690535.1 Cariama cristata | reverse complement strand
GAGACTTTTTACTTTAAGTCTGTCTTCATGTGTCAATAAAACAACCTGGTTTTGTTGATACAAGTGACTTCTATACTGCTGTATCAGCTTGCCTTTAAGAACAGAAAAAATACTGCTAATTAAATTACAATTATTAAACTGCATTTTTAACACTAGAATAGTTTCTTTTGTTTTTAGGGTGCTATTTATTTTGTATAGTATAGTTCTGTAAGTATTAGACATTACAATATATTAGAAGTACATTTCTTGCTAAGGAAGTAGGCCACAACGTGATTTTAGATTTTATAATTTTAGACTCTTGATGTGTATGGTTCAGCTGAAATATTCAAGAGTCAATTGAAACACAAAAGGTTCAGCTTAAATTGTAATTTTAAAGCACCAAGTCTGTTTTAATTTTACTAGCGGGCATAATTAAACTATGCAAAATAGACTATGTAATATTTCATTTGAATTGCACCTTAAATAGGTAGAGCTTGTTTCACTTGTGATCCTCATTTGATCTTTACCATTGTAAATTTTTTCAGTCTTGTATAGAGAATTTATTGGAGTCATCAAAATAACATGTATCCAGGCTCGTTTGCTAGTATAATACTCACAAAATATTTCCAAATTCTGAATTAGTTTGGAGAATTTTCGTATGGAGACAAAGGAATAGAAATTAATAAGGATTTACTTACTCACTGCATGTGGTCATCACAAGCTCTCTTTACTTTTGCCATAGAGGTACTAGTTCTGTTTACTCTTTTCAACTGATAACTTCATTTGTTTTGTGGTTATTCACCCTCGCTGATCAAACCATTACCTTCTGTAAAAGTGAGTTGTATTATTGATGTTATCTATTTCTGATACATCTAGCTTAAGTTAAAAGAAAGAAAGAAACAAAACAGTTTCAGGTTAAAAGTCAAAGG
>NW_009644442.1:0-908 GCF_000690535.1 Cariama cristata | reverse complement strand
GGGACTCTCGGGGTGTATCGGAAGGGAAGCCGGGGAGTGAGCTGAAAAACTCCCCGAGCTGCAGTCCTAACTGGAAGATGCCCTCACTAGCAATAATTACAGCTGTGCTCTCCACCAACATGGCGATATTTCATGTGCATCCACCGACAAGCCTGCCTCTCTCAACCCCTTCTTTCCCTCTCCTTCCCTCCCTGCGAACTTTTGGGTAGGCAATAGCAGTACGCAATGAATATAACACAGAATACAAGAAAGTCCAACCCTCAGGGAGGAGATGGACCTCCTTTAGTATTCCATCTGATTTCCATCGTCAGTCAGAAAGACTTTAAGACCGCCTGAGAAACCACCTTTTGCCCTAATGCGCTAACGACCCCCTCCCCAGTGTCACCTGTGCACGTTCAGTGCGTGTGAGTGTTCGTGTGTGTGTGCGCTTGTGTGTGTATACGCATCCCGGGCCGTCTGAGCTTGTTTCGGAGTAACCCTTCCCTCGCCGCCCAGTTCCTTAGTAAGCAACTGCCTTGTCCTGCCAATTCCAGCGAAAGGCAAGACTGTTTAATACCGAGAAGCACTTGAGCGATAGGATACAGCCGTCAAGGTACAATGTGGCATGTGTGAAGAGAATTTGGCTCAAACTCCTCCATTAGTAAAGAAAACGGCTTTTGCTGCGAGTTACTTTAAGAGAGGGGCTGGGGAGGAATGGAGGAGAGGAGAGCTGATCAATGCCATGTGTCGAGGAAACAGAAAAGGCAGCTGAAATGCCTCTGGGTTTGCTTCGCCCCCACCCCTGGCTGCTCACTAGCTTGTATTTTCTGCTCAGCTGTACCTCAAAAGCTGAATCACTCGCCATTGTCTCCGCACCCCCTTCGCTTGAGGGGGCGGGGGGCTAAGTTATTCACGACTTCAAAGGCTTA
>NW_009644441.1:0-908 GCF_000690535.1 Cariama cristata | reverse complement strand
TTTTTTTTTTTTCCTCCTCTACCTGGAAGTCCCAACTTGTAAGGAAGAACAAAGCAAAGCCCAAGGAAGAGGCAGAGGGGTGACTCTGATGAACACCACCTACCCGGGAGAGAGGTCACCTTCGTGGCAGCTGAGTAGGTTAATCTGGAACAAGAGGCAACAAAAGACTGACCTGGCGACATCTGCAGCCACACTGAAAGATGGGGACAGCTTTTTGGCTGCCTAGAGGCAAGGTTTCGGGGGCCCAAGGCTGCTGGGTTCTGAGCAAAGGCGTAAATGACCCGTGTCCTGTGGCCTTTTGAAAGAGCAACACGCAGAAATATCCTCTACGCAGAGGCCTCCTGCAGAACTCTAGGGAAAGTGCTATAATGCTTAAAGAGAAAAAATATCCCACCATGCATGGACACCCAGCTTGAACTTTACTTTAAAAGTTTGAGGACAGGTCATATGGGAAATCTAAACAATTAAGTTAGCATCCATACTAATGGCATAGTAAAATTAGGAATCTTAGGGAATTTATACAGTTAATAAAATCCTCTGAGTGTATTCCTGACAAATAGTTTACAAATTAACGTAATGAACAACTACTGTTTGTTGATAGATTACATCTGTGTCCAAAGGGAAAGCAAATAGTAGAGATGGATTGAGTTGCCTCCTGTCTACATAATTAAAATGAGTATTACTTTACATTATCAACATCCAGCGGCTCAGACACATGAATTGTGGATGACTTGCAAAACGCTGAGTTTCAACTATCACTACTGCCTGTGTGATTCAGGACGGTTTCCGTTACACCTTGTAGAGCTTGGACATTGCCTCTCTCAGCTCACCTTTCCCATATGTCTTTCTACTCTTTCTACACTTGGAAAGTCTGGACCAAACTTTTCCTGTCAGCTTTGACCGAGATG
>NW_009644440.1:0-907 GCF_000690535.1 Cariama cristata | reverse complement strand
CCCAGGTCAGTGCTAAACTCACACTTTGCCTGAGATGTGATGGAAGCAGGTTTCTGGGCAGAGCTGCACCTGCAGAGTCACAGCAGTATGAAGCAGCACTCAAGACACATGGGAATAGGATCACTGAGAGCTATCTCTTAACCCTACTGCTTCCACAGACAAGTTTTCTTGCACTTTGTCATTTATGAGAGCACTTTCTGCTTTTCTTTTTAGGGCCTTTTACTATGTCTTTTTCTGAGAGGAGCAGATAGTCCCTTTAGCTCTGCCAATCTCTAAATGAAATTTTGAAATAATACACATTAAGCAGTAAGTTGAGGAGGTCTCTGCTGTCATAAAAGCTATGAGGATCAAACAAGTCAAAACCCATTCAGTAACTCCTAAAATCATTGCATCCTTTTAGAAATAAATTTAAAAGTATTTTTTTCTCTAATGTTTCAGTAAAGGTTTCCAGTCAGAATGCATCTGTATATGTATTGACAAATCCTACCTGGTTTACAATTTAATTCCCTTATTATATTATTAACTTTTCAGGATCAAAGTCTGTTTTGCAGAGTTGAAATAGAAGATAATGCTCACCTTCAATTTTGAAGGCTTAAGATTCTCCAGAAACACTACATTACAAAGCTGAAACTTTGGGAAAGGAGGAAGTGGGTAAATACCATTTTCCTTCTTTATCCATCTCACTTTCATTCTGCTAATTTTGTTTTTAAGTCTGCCTTGTATTTCCCTTTTTTTTTTTCTTTTTTTTGGGGGGGGTCATACCATCTTACCTCTTTAGATCATAGAACAGAATTGTAGAATGGCTTGAGTTGGAAGGGACCATTAAAGGTCATCCAGTTCCAACCCTGCTGCAATCTGCAGGGACGTTGTCAACTAGCTGAGGTTGCTCAGAGCCCTGTCCAACCTG
>NW_009644439.1:0-907 GCF_000690535.1 Cariama cristata | reverse complement strand
GCTGGTTAAGTCCTTCAAGCCTAGCTTCAACCTCCCCTAATTTATAACATCTAGTTTTTCCTTTTAAACCAGCATTACACATCTCATACATGTTCTCCTATATGCCACAGGTTCCAGAAAAACTCCAGTAAGTAAATTAAGCATGATGTTGGGATGCAATTAATGGAAGAACTTTGGAAGCCCTTTACCCACCTGACCCCGTTCGATATAATGCTGACTGGGATCCCTGGTGGAGCTCAACTGTTCCATGGTTTGGGCTACGGTACACAGGACTGTAGTAAGTTCTGCCTTCATAGATAGGGGTGATGTGCAAGTCAGGAGATACAGTTGATCGTAATTCTTGTCCTAGTTGACTGTGTTGACTAGCATATGAACTCCTCAGGCCTAAAACCAAGAAGAGAGAAATATGTACATGGCTCACATTAATTAAAAATAATAAAGCTGTCATGCTTGAATATTTCTTCTTTTAGCGAAGAAGAGGTGTTACTTATATCTAAAGTTATAAAGGCTTATTCATTAAACTTCTTTCCATTCTTAAATGATCCACACTGAAAGATTCATTGACAAAGCAGCATTTCTTTGATGACAAGTTTTGTCCATACACTGACAACTTTAAGTTTTCCAACTCAATTTTTTTGGCAGTATTTACAGTTGAATGTCTAAAACATACAGAATAAAAGCTAAGTCAGCATGTGCAGTTCACAGATTCAGCAATGACGAGGTAAGTTGTGAACCTGACAGAAATCCAGTTGTGAAATAGGGCACAGCCTAAAGGAGGTCATAATCCTGAAAATGAAACAGTATGTAGCAGTAAGAGCAAAAGTCTTCTTGGTAGCAGCAGAGATTTAAGCATGTGGAGAAAAGTCTTTATAAAGGTTTAAATAGCCCATGATGAGTGTGTGTGTGT
>NW_009644438.1:0-906 GCF_000690535.1 Cariama cristata | reverse complement strand
TTTCCCACTCCTTTCTCTGAACTTTGATTGTAGGACTTTACTCCAAATTATATTTTTGCCAGGAAGCCCAGCAGGGACTAGCTTCTCTGGCCTCGGGGCAAGCTCAGACCCCGCCGGGTCTCTGCCCCCCGACAGCGTGAGCAGAGCTGCCACCGCCAAGCCTGTTGTGGAAAAACAACCCTGACTCATTCCTGGTCATGTCTGGAGAGAAGTGCTCCACAAAAACACGCTGGCGAACACCACTAAACAGGTATTAAAATATTCTATGAACAGGAAAAAAAATATCCTTTCTTATGTTACTCATTTTCTTCAACTGCTGGTTAATAATATTTAATTTTGTCCTTCACACAGTCTTCACTGCTACTTAAGAATAACGCACATTCTTAAATACATGAAAGAGTGCTGGGCACTTTGCCCACTAATAGCTGATGACCGTAACAACTCTGGGATAACCCAGCAACCGAACGAACCGAAGCCCCGTCGCAATACCCCCCCTCCCAAAGAGCACCCAGCCGGAGCGGGGCTGCACCACTTGGTACAAGTATTTGCATCAGTACTCCCTGAGTAGCTGACTCCACTCCTCGGTCATCAGAGGAAGTCTATGTACAGAGACTATACCTATTTCTTCAGTGTGTTAATTGTATTTGTATATATTTGTTGCATTTATGTGTATACTTAATGTATTTTTTTAACTCCGTGAGAAGTGTTTTTCAGTTTGTATCCGTCTTCACCAAATGTAAATAAAACCAGCCTCATTATGAACCCTGCATGGAGCACTGTTTCCATTCGTACTGAAAATTGATGCTGCCAAAATTGCTATTATCTTATTTCTGCCACAAGAATCATACGAAATTATGTTGCCTAACAAAGCAAGAAATAAACGTAGCAGGAAAACAGTGTCCAGCG
>NW_009644437.1:0-905 GCF_000690535.1 Cariama cristata | reverse complement strand
TTTTTTTAAAGGATGATTGACGCTTTTTGCCAGAATCTGATCAGATCCGGTCAGGTCATATTTCATATACGTTCCAAGGCAATGAACTCGTTATCAAATCTAGACATATGATACCTTAGATGTGGTCAAAATCAGCCATCACCTTCCTGACTAGCTCCTGAACCTGGCCTAGCCACTTTACTATGGTTTCAGGGAAGATATTCTGATAGTCAAGCATACAAAGAGTGGTTTAATACAGGGAGCCATACAAGATCACGTGCCAATGAAACACTTCACTGTGTTCTCAGCCTATTCATGCTAAAACGTGCATTTCTATATGTGGTAACAGTGGAACAGAATTACTTGTGTGTAAGATGGGCATCACTGTTCCGAAAGGAAATACAGTCTTAGTGGGATGAATGCCTACACAGCTCATTTCTCTTTGCATAAAGAACAGTCTATCTTTCTATGCAATAATATATTCCAAAAAGAAAGCAAGAACAACAAAAAAAGAGGTCATGTGTCAGTGGTTTAATATGATGTTTTTATGCTGTAAGATAACTTTATAGTACTATTTTGGGATTTTCAAACAAGTTCAGTCATAAATACTGGCACAACCAACAGGTAATTGCAGAAGCATGGCATCCCCAACACTCGCAGAGAGCACTTTCCAACGGCGGACAAGAATCCTGGAGCTCAGCAGGGTTGGCTCAGCGTTTCCCAGAAGTGCAGGAGGTGACTTTCGTAGCAGCATTATCACTGTTCTTCCAAACAATGTCATTCATGTGGGGCTCAAAACACAAAATCTCCCGTGACTGGGTGCACAGCCTAGGTCTGTGCCTGCCTTCCTTTTACCTGCTCGTCAACAGCAACTGATGGGTAGGGGAGAGTATGGGCTAGCCTACAAGAAAGCTGGGGAGGGACTT
>NW_009644436.1:0-906 GCF_000690535.1 Cariama cristata | reverse complement strand
TTTTTTTTTTAAATTTCAACATATCAATTGAAAATGTGATTGAACTGGTATACCAGCACATTATTGACATCATTATTATTTTATACACAACTAGAAAACTGGTTTTTCTTTATTATATTACATCAAAGGCTGCTTAGTGAGAAATACCACACACTTTTTTTGCTTTCTTTGTTTAAATTTTGAGTTCTGTGATTTTGGGGTTTTTTTAGCAATATCTTTATATTAAGACACACATATTCTACCATATCATAAATATAACACGTTTCTACATGAAGTAAGTTTGGTTGGCATGATACTTTTCCATCCACCAGCTGAATTAATAAAATCATCTCAGTTTTTTAAAGACTGTCTTAGGGCATATGAAAAAGCTTTTGAAGTGCATTTGTATGGAAATTTTTCCAATTGTCTTTTTGATATTATTTGTGAATTAATAATTCACTTCCTTTTATGGTTTGACTGAAATTTGTGACTTTCATTTTAAATTTCTTCTGGCATCCCTTAGAAAATGGTGGGCTTAGTCCACAGGAAGGGACACCTGGTGACCTGGGCTCTAAAAGTGGCTTTAGACACTTTTGTCCCTAACTTATGTTGTCACTACCTTTCGTCAGCAATCACCCTCTGATGAAAGGGATGGTGCTTTGTCCCAGTAAATTTCCAGGGAGCCTAAGCAGACATTCTTGTGCACCCTTATACAGGACTAGATGGGCACTCAGCTCCTTTCTTATGCTTATAGGGATGAACTTCAACTACATCATTTTCAGGCCATTAATTTGAGAGGCATTCAAATACGCCTTCTAGGTGAGTCATTATACAAAAGTAGAGAAGAAGGCAACCTCATCTCCTTCATTTTTACCCACTAGCTCCAAGACGCTCCTACGTGAAGGAATTTGAGTCACAACATAAAAG
>NW_009644435.1:0-905 GCF_000690535.1 Cariama cristata | reverse complement strand
ATAGGATATACTCTCTCTAAGGACAGAGAGAGATATATACATATATTTTGCACACCCAAACATCGGATCTGTTGTTCACCCAAGTCTATGGAAAGACGGTTGTTGATGGCAATGGGCTTTGAATAAGATTTATAATTGTAAGCTACTGCTAAATGTATCCGCCATCTCCCAAAACAGACAAATGATGATGAGAGAAAAGGGGTTTCTCAGTCTTCAGAGGCAAGCTCGTGAGGACATACAAATACTTATCTGCAAAGCTTTTGGAAGAAACGCACTGACACGCACTGATAGACTATTACTGGAATTTTATTATTGTGTCCTAGCTCATTAGTTGTTCAGAAAAGGAACTAATAATAACTTGCTACCAAAGATCCTTGATGCCTGACTTCAAGTGCGTGAGCAATGTGGCTTAGCCAGATTCTCAAGCCCAGCGTTAGTGGCTTGCTTGGGTGTCTTTCTAAACTGAAGCCTTGATGAAGCATTACAAACTGGATTACAAGCTAGAGCAGGCCCCTCACTCATTTTGTCTTGTAGCTTTGTGAACAGTCAGTCTACCTGTTTCACAGGAAACTGCCTGAGAAAAATTCAGGATAGACTTTTGCATGAGAAAATTACAGAATAGACTACTGTCCTGAGAAAGCCTTTTCCTAGCCACAATATATGGAAGTTGCTTTAAATCCTGAGTCATTCTGGCAATTTTTTTTGCTGATATAAGTCTAATTATTTGTTACCTGACTCATTCAATTAAATGAATCTCTCTCTGCAGTTTAAGATACACTTTTTTCAACGTTTGTTTCTGTTATTTGACAGGCTATTAATGAGCTCTCTATTATTTCACCATATAATCACATTAATCACCAGGTGAGTACATTAATCATCAAATGATTGCATGACAGGGAAGCCTT
>NW_009644434.1:0-904 GCF_000690535.1 Cariama cristata | reverse complement strand
GGGAAAACCAGAGGCTCTCCCTGGGTGCAGGGGGCACTCGCTCCGCACACAAACCCCTCCACCTGCCGCTGTACTTGCTCGCAGGGACCTCCCGCAGCAGGTATCGATCGGAGAGCAGCACCTCTCCCTCTATTTGCACGGGTTTTTTTCCCCCAAACTGCGTTAAGATTTCCGAAAGCCTGTCCACTACGGGAGCGCAAAAGGCAAACCTGCACTTTGGGCACCCCCGCGGGCCCCTCCAGCCCTCCGACACTCGCCGAGGGAGCCCGAGGAAGCAGCCCTCGTGCCCCACGCCTAACTCGCCCGCAACGACAGGTGCAGCAATAATAATAATAGTAATATGCCGGGCGACCAACTTTTTTACCTGTGATTTGTCAGTTTGGCTTCATGATGCCATTAGGAATGTAAACGCTTCTGCAATTTATCTTTAAAAGTCAATAAAATAATGGGGTGCAGAACTTATCCTTTTTAATTTTTTAAGTAATACATTTGATTACTTTAATCACGTCAGCACTTAACTGAACGGTTTTAAATATGCATGTTACATCAATTTGGTTTATTTTATTCATTAGAAAGCCATTGAGTAATTCAGCATTATTCTTTTTTTTTTTTAGGGAAACAAAAAAAAGAAAAAGGAGGGGGGGTTGCTAAGTGCAGCGCACAAGACCTCTTCCATGAGGCTGCCCTTGAGGGCCGAGTTATCTGTGCTCCGCGTCTCCCAGGAGGTATGACTGCTGCTATCATGGATTTTAGGGACACAAGAAATCCAACGTATCGGCTAATAACAGAATGTGACAACAATGATTCACCAGGTGCTGGCTAAACTCTTGTAACTGCAATTATGAAAGGCCACTTTGTGAGCAGAGAGCTATTTTTAAAGCAGGGAGATTTGTTTTTCACTGCG
>NW_009644433.1:0-904 GCF_000690535.1 Cariama cristata | reverse complement strand
AACCACACCAGAAAAGCATACACAAAGCCTCAGCCACTGAAGAGACAACAAAATGGCAAAGTCAAAGCAGCAAGAGTTGTAACAGTCTGAACAGAGAGTCTCACATCAAAGGTATATTTGTGCAGCATTGTGCCGCCTCACTCTAGTACCCGAACTACGAGCCCTACACCTCTGGAGCAGAGATGCGGTTGGGTCGGTGGGGCAGGATGCTGAGGGCAGCCGGTCCTGCGTCTCCTTGGGCCACCCTGGTGCGGCTGTGCCGCCCCGGCATACGGCCCGGCGCAGAGCCATACAGACAACTCCGCTCACCTGGGGTTGATGCATCTCTGCTCTTTCACATGTGGCTTTCTCCTTCCATTTGTGTCTACCCAGAACATTTCATCCAAATCTGCTGGTGTTTAAGCCTGTGCTATCTGGATGACTAAATAAGACTGCCTAAAATCTCCAGAGTTTTATTTGCACCAGCACCTCTCCTGTTTTGCAGTGAGGCCACATGCTAAACTATTGACAACACCTTTTGCAATTCCACAGTTTCCCCCAACTTCAATCCAGGAGGTCAGAACAGGGAGGTGCTGTCACAAGTCACCACAGCAACTCATATTGACCACATCACAAGAAGCCATAAAAATATTCTTCCAGAACATGGACAAGTGCGTGCAGAGAGCTGCCAACATTGCTTATTTCTGCTCAGCAAAGTGGCCTCTCTTACCCTAAAGAGGATACCCCAGCAAAGTTGGCAGACGGTTCTGAAGAGAGGTTGCATAGTCAGGGTCTCCAAACTAAGTGAGTCTTGTCCCAGGCTTAATTAATAAACACAGTTTATACGGGCAGATAGGGGAGAAAAAAGTGCTGCCAACATCATCTGTCTCAGAGAGAGACAGCATTTTTAGGCAAGGTGCTGGAA
>NW_009644432.1:0-903 GCF_000690535.1 Cariama cristata | reverse complement strand
TTGGCAAGCATATGGCATCTTAAAAGGCAGAAAAATTAACTGGAAGATCTGATCAAGAGGAAAATCTAAGTATTACCCCTTTGGAAAAACACTGAAAATTACTATATTCCAGGCGAGTCAGAGGCCGCCTACAATTTGCCAGCTCTGAAAAATTTGAGGGAAAAAACCCACCCAAAACCAAACTCCACTAAATAATGCAGGCTTGTAGACTGGCAAGAGAAACGTCTCGGTCTCAGTCACTTAGACCAGCAGGATTGCAATTGTTAACTTTGGAAGCGAATTTATATTACTTACATAGGCTACCTGAGCCTCCCTTATAACTTAACAAGGAAAAAAAGAATGTTTATAAAGTACCTATCCCATTACAACTGGGTTACTTCATCTTATTTTCCAAAACCAGAACATTAAGAATCTGTAACTTCTCCATAGTGCCAGAAGATTAAGCTGCTCAGAGAATAGACTTGCCTGGTATTCTGTCTCCCTTCCAAGGAACGGCAGGTCCCTCTCCTTCCCTGTATTGGTACTTGGGTTGCTGCTTCTGTCTCCTTGCAGACCAAGGAGAGGGAGAGTACAGGAAAGCTGGCATCTGCAGGAAGCAAGCGGTAAGGGAAAAACAGGGCACTGCAACAAGCCCAGTAAAATTAGATGGCCCTTACACATGGCAGATAAGCCTTTAATATCTTCAGGAGGAAATTCAGCCCCACGAGCTAGTGCTGGAGATTCTCCAGCCCAAGTATCCCTTTGATTCGTAAAATGCAGCAGCACAGGCTGACTGCCAATAGCAGCAACGCATCAGGAACCAGTTAGACATTAGGCTGTAGGTTAGGAAAAAGTCACAATTCGAAAGAATCGTGATTTTTTGGAGGGTGAAGAGAAACCCTTAGGTATAGGTTTGGCCCATAT
>NW_009644431.1:0-904 GCF_000690535.1 Cariama cristata | reverse complement strand
TGGCCTCAGTGCCCTGAGGTGGCAATGACCTCTCTTTTTAGCTACTTAGTGCAACACTCCTGCTGTGTCTGGTTCTCCAAGTAAGGCCAAGGCCAGCTAGATGCCTGGCAGCGTGGTCTCTCTGTGGTGGGAGCCTTCACACACCAGAAGCTGAGGCAGCACAGTCCCAAGTAAAGTGCTGAGGTAGAATGAGACACCAGCTGGCCTGGACATCAGCCTCAGAGGTGGCCCAGAGCACAAACACTCCCATAAACTAATATGGGAAACAAAATCAAAGGTAGTGATCCTTAATTATTGCTGCTTTGGGGATCAGCTCCATCCTGAGCTCATTAGCAATCTCACACCTTCTGCTCAGGAAAGGCAGGCAAGCGTTCTAAATAAGCAGGATGGGAGAAGAGGCTTGACATAAAGAGGAGAACAAAGCAGACTACGAAAAGGAGTTTAGCCAGTCAGCTGAACAGTCTCCCTGCAAGGAGCACAGCAGAGCTGGGGAGGGGGGCACATATAACAAGGCTCAAATAAATCTTTGCATTTTACCAGACGGCAATTTCAAAGTCCCTTGTTATTAGGCAACTCTGCCAGGGCTGTTGAGATGCCAGGCTCCCCAGAGGGAACTGCACAGCTTCCCTTGAGCCCAAGGGGAGCACCAAGGCACATCACCTGATCCCAGAGCACAGGGAAAAGTGCTTCTGTGTTTGCCAACCCTTGGGGTTGCCTGGATGGGGACACGGGTATTTTTGAATCATGTCAGCTGAAAATGCATTTGGTCAGGGCAAAGATAATTGTCCTCCTCCATATCCAGCTGTGCCAGTTAACTCCAGCTGCTGATCACGATCTGTCATCCACTACAGCTCAGTCAGTGAGATGCGTTGCCCCAGTCTGCTTCAGGGCCAACCAAGGGCTT
>NW_009644430.1:0-903 GCF_000690535.1 Cariama cristata | reverse complement strand
TTTTTTTTTTCTGCCAATCCCAAGCAACAAGACAGAGATCTCCAGATCAGCAGCGTGACACATTTGCCTCAGCACACGGCGGCATATGGGTGGGAGAGAAGCCCTTTCTTCTGCTGATGCCCAGATCCGGCTCAGCTGGAGAGGATTCAGAGAGCACAGCTGAAAACCAAGCACCTTGCTACCAGTTCTCTCCTTTTGAGTCAGGTTTTAACAAGTCTGCCTGTCCTCATTAGTCACAAGAGGCAGCGCTGCACACAAAAACAGTCTTGGACAACTTATGTAATTCTACACACAAGCAGACAAGGCAACACCCAGAAATTATTAACTGGTGCAAGTCACACAAAAATTTGAGTTCTCCATCACGTGCTTCTGAAGTAGGGAGCTGCATGGCCTTATATCTGAAGCTTTCAGAAAGGGTTCGAGCTGAATTCCTCTGGCAAGAGCACAGCAGCAACTGGAGCTCAGGGAAATCATGGCACGCGTGCCCATGCGAAGGTTTCTGCACCACAGGGAAGACTGCACCCCTTCGCAGAATCACAGAGAAGTAAGAGCTTTCTTGGTGATAGCTACACCAAAGGCTGCAGGTGGTTACTACAAGATTAACATGACCTGCAAATTCAAAGTAACTAAGTGTGAAGAAAACTATGAGAAGAGTTGATAAAGCTTGCACCTTATCTCCCAGGGCTGGGACTGCGAGCTATAAGTTAAACAGTTTCCTTTTGGAACACGGCCCAAAATTTTCCATACAAGTAAAGCTTCAACACAACTCAGGGACACAGGCAAAACCTCACAGAAGTCACAAAACAAAGTGACCACTTTACTGCTGACAGCTACTGAGACACTGCCATTCAGGGTACACTTTTATTTGTGACACTTAGCACTGACAGGTGAGGGAGGGGAAAA
>NW_009644429.1:0-903 GCF_000690535.1 Cariama cristata | reverse complement strand
ACTGGACAACCCTGCTCAATCCACTGCCAGCCCTTTTACTTACTAAAAGCTAAACCTCCCATTATTTCCATGGAAACAATTAGGCTATGGTGACACTCTTTTCGTGGCATTTAATACCTTCAAAAATGTGTCTTCTGTTACCGAACTCAAGAGGATTGAATCACCATTTTATATAACATACATCTGATAAATCTGATCTGTACCTTGAAGTGCTTTCTGAGGGGTGCTGCATTTACAAGGTGTCCTCTTGTAATGAAAACAGAGAGAGTTATTAGTTTAATGTTACTAAATTATTCAAGAAAACAAACAATGTTACCAGGTTATACTAACAAATGTTGCAACTCTTTCAATCTTGTAGCATTTGACTCAATGACACTGAAGGAACCAGAGCAACACGAGCATGGGCCCTGGAGTCTAGGCTGGCTGAAGCGACAGGAGAGCCCGCGGAAGCCAAAGATGTTACAGACCATCCTACTGGAATACCACCCTCTTGGAGAGATCTAAACAGGTAACAACCGAATTAAGGGTGTTAACCCCTGCCCCCTGAGAACAGATGCCTCAATTTGCATGCATCCAGTGTAGCAGACAGGCTGCTATAGCAGTCAGCCCTTGAGTCAGGGATAAGGGCAACAAGATTAGTACTCTGGACATCAGTGGTTAGCATGTGGTCATCATAGGCTAGCATATTTTAGAGGACACACATGTACTGTTACTATACAAATCACTGCAGCAAAGAGACAACAAATGTGTAGCATGTTACATTGGTCCTTTGAAGATTCTACTTTTAACTCTGTATTACAGGAGAGCATTTTGAACATTACTTGTCTGCCACAGAAACACACATGATTTCAAAAACAAGTCTCACAGACAAGTGGTATTGAAATTGCTGTGTGTCAACACACT
>NW_009644428.1:0-903 GCF_000690535.1 Cariama cristata | reverse complement strand
GGATTCCTCGACAAGTTGGGGGTAGGACTGATAGTGGAGATCAGGTCTAATGAAAACCAGTAAATCATGGCCTTCCAGCAGTGAAAATGTCAGGGGTGACATAATGAAAGCTATATATCATGGCCTGTGGAATGCCAGATGATTCATGTGTGAAAATTAAGCAACTGGTTAAATCGGAGGGGGCACATTTTGCAAACTACGTCTACTATTAGCGTGTTCTGTAGGTGAGCGTTTAAGGCAGATGAGTTGGAGCATGATTTTGAGGTACTCTTCAGCTCTGCTGGAGATAACATCTCTGAGCTGGCAGACACTTGAATTACTGATGATACTCCATAAACATTCTGTACCTTGGGAAAGTGGACTTTCTAATGCCAAGATGATGAGGCGTTTGGATCTAGCAACAGGCACAGCAGATGAAGAGATAAAGGAAGGAGCAGAGGAGTCTGCGGTGAAGCTTGGTCTCCAGGAGGTGAGAGGTTTGATGGAGCAGATTGAAGGTGGAGCAGGAGGAGGTCTGCCTTAGTTCCCAGTTACTGAGATCAAATACATTATTTAATATCGTATATTAAATAATATAAATCATATGTTAATCATATAAATGCTTGCCGCCAGGTGAATGTATGGTATTAAAGCATTTCAACTGAATGAAATGGACAGTGGCAGAGATGACAGTGGTTGGAAAGGTGGTGGGTGGAAAGTGTTAACAAAAGTGGTAGGGCAAATGCACGAGACATCAGGGTGTGGGGCTGGTTACAGCTGAAGGCAAAGGGGGGACGAGGATGTCAAAACCTGGCAGAGGCTGCCTGACCACCCTGCATGGGACCCTGCCCCAGCTAGGCTTATCTGAGGAACAAGTCCAAAGGGCTGCCAACTCCTTGGAGCAAGTCCAGAGGAGGCCACGAA
>NW_009644427.1:0-902 GCF_000690535.1 Cariama cristata | reverse complement strand
CTCTTTATGCACCTATTTCTCAATTTCTTGGGACTAATGAGATGACTTTTAACACTGCACTGTCCAACACAGTGTTGGGGAGTCACAACACATATCCTTTTGACTGGCTGATACTTTACAGTCACATTCAATGTCCTATAGGTACACTGCAATTACACTGTAATCTGTCTTTGTATCTCACAGTTGTGTGATATATAGTTGTACACGGTAATATGGGCTCTAAAAAATGCATTAATTACTCAACACTGTGATTATGCGTGGCTAATTCATCACTGGTATAGTAAACTTTGGTTACAGGATATTTTAGTATGGTGTTATTAATTGTGCAGTCAGATATACTATACCTGGATTTCAAAAGCAAACATTAAAAATATCAGACTGTGGGATAAATGCTAAGATATTCTATGTTGTGTTCCATTTTTATTAATGGCAACTGTCATATAATTTGCAGTGAAACTGTCGCATAATTACTCTTTACCATGAACTGCATCTTCTTTCAAAGTTCTGCAATGATTTTCAGTAAGATCTCTGTGTTACTGATGATTTTCTGATAGGGTTATCTCCATTCTCATACATTAACTAAATTATGGCAGAGGCATTTGTCTTACTACAACATCTTAAAGAGAGAATTTTTTTTTTTTATTCTTTCCTGGTATTCTCAAGGAAAATCTTCTCTTCTGTCTTCCTTGGGGATAGCTTTATTACCAAATGATTTCTTCTGTTCTTTCCTATTGGGGGATAGATGTCTATATTTCTCTTTTCTTTTAATTTACCCTTTTTATCTCCTTCTAAGCGTTTTTCTTTTGTGCCTCTTCTCCTTGCATTTTTTAACCTCTTCCATCTTCTATTTCTCTCCCAGCATAATATAATCTCTCTCAACTCTGTCTCCCTGTCTTTTCTTA
>NW_009644426.1:0-902 GCF_000690535.1 Cariama cristata | reverse complement strand
AAAAAAACCAAAAAAAAACACCTCCACCTTGTCTACAGACAAATACTTACATCCTTGAATGGATCTCCCCGTGACATCTGTTCCTGAAGTTCCTTCTGCAGCTCTTTCCGAGCTCCTATGGTTTGCTGGTTCCGCACATATTCAGAAAGTTCTTTTAGTCCTGCTTCAGTGAAGTACTTGGAGAAGTGTTCAACACTTTGTTTGTTGGCTGGGAAGAGTTCCTGAAAAGAAAGTTTACAACAACTCTTTCACAAAAGAAATGCGTGTTGAGTACTTTGCTGGTAAACACTATTTACTAAACTGGCTTAAGTAGCAAATCCGTAATTTCCGTGGTACCCACCATCAGCCTGTTATCCATGTTCACTTTCCGAAGACTGACAGCCACTGCATTAATATCTTTCTCATTTATCCATGATTTGAACAGCTTGACTGCAAAAGCTGCAGAAACACCTGTGCAATAGGAATAGTACCATTATTATTGCAACTCCAAACAAAGGGAATCATGAGGCCTGAGAGTACGGCACACTCCGTTTGTCAGACCCCTGCTCAGAGGAGCAGCAGCCGTGCTCAGAGGCAGCCCTGGCCCAGGCTGCGGTCCCTCTGCCTGAAGATACTGCAGCCTCCAGCGCGTTGGACTTTTCTTAGCACTCAGCATCGCAAAGCGTTCCCTGTACTAAACTCAACTCTCCTTGCTGCAATTACGAAGGCGCCTAAAGACATGACACACCGTCTGCATCCTGAAAGGTGCCCCTCCAAAATACAGTACTGCCTTGCTGGGCAGCCCTAGTGATGGCAGCCCCCAATGTCATGCAGGGAAGTCCTACACACAAGCTTTCTGAAAAGACCACTTTTCTGAAATCTTAGCAAGACGTTCCAGGTTGCGAGGCAGCATATTTGCAAAT
>NW_009644425.1:0-902 GCF_000690535.1 Cariama cristata | reverse complement strand
TGCTGGAAGGAGAGCTGGAATCTGAACTTCCTGAAACGATTCGTTCATTAAACAGGCATGTACAATTACTGCCAAGTAATTCTGGAAGCAACAGTACAGGCGCAATAGGTCAGTATATTAAGGCTTGGACAAGAGACATGAACACAAACTGCCATCAGTACATACACTGAAGTCGGTCTGCAAACACACTGATTTCACCCGTACGTTGACGGTCCCTATCCAGGACAAAAACTGCCCGCAGGTAAGCCACCCCCTTTCCCTGAAAGGCCTTCTCCACCAGACAGCCCCCTCCCAGCAGGGTGATAAAGCCCCCCATCTTATCACGGTCCACTGCAGCCAACAAATGCTACAGAGACAATCTCTCCGCACACATTTCCATAGGCTGCAACAGCAGCCTATGTCCTATCCAAAGGAATACTGTGGAGGAGAACTTTCTGCAGCTCCTAAGCCATGGAGACGTGGAGAAATGATGTTCTACCTCACGTCCTAACTCCTTAGTAGAAGACTAAACTGTTCAACAGCTGCCTTTAGCAAGGTCAAAGGTGATTATCGTAAATGAGTTAAGTCTATTTATTAGTACGAGTACACTAGAATCCTTTGCAACTTTTCTCATCCACAAAAGCCAGTCTGAAATAAAACCAACACCTTCTCACTGCCAAGCTTTTCCAATCAAAATCAGTTTGTTTATATACCTAGTTGAAGTCTCTGCTGTTTCTCGTCCTCACGCCGAAGGAAGGTCTCCAGTGACTTGAGGTCTGTCATGTAGTCTTCTTTGCCAGCAGGAGAATTATACAGAATAGGTGAAGTGCGGTAACGAGACCTTAGCCCGCCGCTTTCCACTGGTCCAATACTCATGGGGTATGGTGATCCACTAGGAGAGGGGCTGAAGCTGGAAACCTTGG
>NW_009644424.1:0-902 GCF_000690535.1 Cariama cristata | reverse complement strand
TTTAAAATGCACTACACCAGCAAGATGAAAAGAGAGCGCTTTTATGGCAAAGGTACTTAAAGGAGCAAAACTGACCTTGGTGCTCTCAGCCCTAATCGTCCATAATTAAACAACAAATGAGAAAATGGAACAGTGTAATAAGATTCTGGAGTCAGACTCGGCAATTTCTGTACTTTGCACATTTGCCACCGTCAGATATTGTATTTCTTTTAAGAGTAAAGGAAAATAATTGCCTCAATGTAGGTCTGTGCTGGCTAAGGACTATATTGTAGAAAGCTGTAAAACAAGATAACTGGAAAAATAAAAAAAAAATGAAAACAGCACTTCTATTCCAGTTAAAGCTTCAAGTCTAGCAGAGTAGAGCTATTTGTATGGCATATATCTAATGGATTAAAGTCTGCTTTTCAAAAAGTGTGTGCTTTATCTTGCAGCGGCACACCTTTCGATAGGCCTTTTAAAGCCTTTAAAAATGCAGATTCAGGGTTATCATGTTGCTTCCAGTCTTACCCAATTTGCCGAGGTATTGTTCAATACATTTAATAAAGATTGGAAGTGCTCCCTGACATCAGTCATTAGCGCTTCGGTCTCTTCTTGCAAGTCCTGAGTGCTGCCCTGCAGAAAAGAGGGATAATAAATTATGTACACGGGGATGTGTCACGCCTTTGGGACACTTTGCATTAAACATTTTTTACAGTACTCCCCCCAAGTTTTTCTCACCTTCCCTCTTCCTAGTTCCCCTCTTAGGGCCGACAGTGATACCTACTGTTTTTAGTGTCACTTACTCCTTAATTGGAGAATAAATAAATGAAGGTGCTCTAGTTCAGAGGGGAAATTTCCTCAGCTTTGTCTTGCTAGGTTGATTTTGATACACGTTTGGTAATTACTAATACCAATAGGTTATA
>NW_009644423.1:0-901 GCF_000690535.1 Cariama cristata | reverse complement strand
GGAAAGGCCTCATCCAGCAGCCGGGAAATCACTGAGATTTCCATCGATTTTGGCTTAGGCTCTGTAGAGATCAGCGCAGACCTGGTTGAATCACCCATGAGTTGTTGGCTGCTCCCTGTCTGCTCAGCAGCCACTTGAGCTCCTTCTGGGCGAGGGTGACTCAGATCTTCAGAGGGACTCAGCCTCCGGGGTTAAAGTCTCCCTTTACATTAGGGATAGAGCCCAGAAGACCGAGGATCTGCTGGCTGAGCCCCCAGAGCTCAGTGCCCCATGGCAAGGGCACCCAAACTCTTCTCCTGGGACAACTCAACCCCTTGGAGCAAAGCCTGGAAGATGCCCAGCTCCGGGGAAGGTGGTGTTGAGCCAGGCCAGCACCATGGGGTCAGGATAGACCCCACAGCATCTCTCTCTGGATCTCCACCTCTCCCCCTCCCCAGTTTAGATCCCCCCCCAGTTATCCTTAGGACACAGTGGTCCTTGAGGAGCAGGTTTCTTCAAACACCTCCAAAGCCCCAGAGGTTCTCAGCACCTTGGAGGACACTCGAGATGGCAACGTTCCCAAAGGATTTGGGGAACCAAAAGGGGTGCTTGGCTGCTCTCCTGGGGCTAGGGCAAGGGCTCTTGAGGCATTGGGATGAGATGACACCGGAGGATGAGATGAGGGTGAAGGAGCAGAGGTCTTCCTCCCCATGGGAGATGCGCCCAAATTGAACTAGAGCAAGGGAAAACCATGGTAGAGGTCCAAATCTTGATCCCGGCATGGCTTTGTCACTGTGTCCCCATGCCTTGCTCGGGGAGGTCCTGCTTTCTCCCAAACGGCTCAGCCCCAACCTGGTGATGGTGCTGTTGCCCAGAGGAGATCCAGGCCTGAAGGAGAGAGGACAGATCCCGACAGCGATGT
>NW_009644422.1:0-900 GCF_000690535.1 Cariama cristata | reverse complement strand
AAAAAAACAGGAGATAACTCGATATACTCATGAAGCCAGCTTTGCTACTCTACCAGGTATCTCTTCTTCTAGTAAAAAAAACAGGTAGGTTCTCATTATACAGGTAGGAGATGGGACGTTGATATTAACTGATGACATCCCTAGTGTCAGGAGTGCATGTTTTTTCCAGAGGATAATTATTTGTGATTTTACTGACTTGGTTGTTTCTACAGAAACTGGGAGAGGCGCTTATCTCAGAGACAGAAAACAAAGAGAAAGGCCCAGTTTTGAACGTGGCATAGAAAACCACCACCACCACCCAAGGCAGGCCAGCAGCGGCTGAGGGCACGGAGCGAGGCAGAAGGGACCCCAGAACGAAATGCTTACTCTGCTGTAGCACTCCGCTTCAGCTCCTCGAAGGACATCGTCTTCGTCATCGCTGTTGTCCCCAATGTCACCGCTGGTGAGGAGCTGGCATTCACCTGGAGGGGAGACAACAGTGTGCTGTGTATGGGCAGCTCCTGCACCCCATTCCTGAGGGAGGTAAGTCCCCACCAATGCACCTGTAGGTCAGGCCATGCTTCTTATATGGGATCAAATAGGCCAGCTTAGAAATATCTCCCAAACCTTTTTTCTGTTTTAATTTTTTTGCAAATACACCATGGCCAGTAAGTTGCACAAGTAAAGGGAAGGGTACAAAGGATGGGAAAGGGACTAGGAAGATCTTAAGGCAGCCCCAGTGCTGCAGCTGGCATGAAGTGACCACAGTGTAAGGTCTGTAGGGCAGAAGCTCTTTCGGGTGCCGTTCCTAGCCAGCACCACAGACACCCAACTCCTAGCACTTGATCTTGCAAAAGTGTGGCTGGCCTCTCATTGCTTCCCGTTCCAGCTGTGCACCATCACAGATGTCAAAGTGACCAC
>NW_009644421.1:0-900 GCF_000690535.1 Cariama cristata | reverse complement strand
TGTACCTACTGTGCAAAGATGTGAAATTCTGCAAAATTACTCTCTGTTCCCTATATTTTTTCATGAATTCTTTCCTGTTCTCCACATTTAATTTATGCTATTTAAAATAATTGGTTGCATTCAAGTTGTTCTCATTTCCCTTAACTTTTTTACTGTGAAGTGCAAGAAATACCTAAGTTGTCCAAGTTTTTGACTAGAAATTCTGAAGGAGATTTTAGGCTGGGTCACTATTAATATAATCTCACAATTGTATTCTGGAAAGCACTATTACATGCTTAGGAGATAAGCATGCTCCAATAAATCTTATTTTAAGGTTAGTCCTAGTTTAGAAATTTTTTTGGGGGGGCAGTTTGGGAAGTTGCACAATTCTAGCCCTCTGACACATGTTTGAATTCTGATTTCATTGCTGAGGCATACTTGTAAGCATTGTTCTAAAGACCTGGAGGACCAAGAAGACGGCTAAAACATTCAAGTATCATGATGTACCACCACTTGAGACACTTCATTGATTACTGATTTTAAAAAAATTAAAAAGCATTCCACTACAAAAAATCAAACCTCTACAATGTATGCCAAATAAGATACCCCAAAATAGAATCACTGCCTGACATTATTACTTACTTCTGAAAATCCTACTCATAGGTTAATCTTGGCCTTTTTTTCATTCAGGCACCAAAATAGTTTAAAAACTATTTTAAGAGAGAAAATCTGATAAAAGCAAAGAAGTATTGGTGGGAAGTTCCTAGCAGTCTTCCCTTGCTATCACAACAGCTACCTCTAGTCAAAACCAACAGCAGCTTGAAGGTGACATTCTAAATGTGTTCATCTTGACAGCTGCCTTAATAAATAGAATCACAGAATCATAGAACTATTTAAGTTGGAAAAGACCTTTAAGGTCAT
>NW_009644420.1:0-900 GCF_000690535.1 Cariama cristata | reverse complement strand
TTTGGTTTGGTTTGTTTGTTGTTTTTTTTTCCAAATACACAAACTAAGGCTTTTATTTTGCAATAAAAGTATCCGCAAAAAAAACCCGCCAGGTTTTCTGTGCGCTCAAGAAACAGTGAACAGCCAGTAATTTTATTTACTCCGAAGCTTTCATTTTTGCAATCGTGCGGTCCCCGTGTGAACTTTAGTTTTAAGCCGTACCAAAAATGCGCGATCTCCCGAAGACCGAATTTTTTTTTTTGAAAGGCACGTTGTTAAGTCGCCACTTAGCTTAATTTTGGACGAGGCTGAAGTTTTGTCCAACATCCTCGCCCCTCCTCGGGTCCTTCACCCCTAAAAGATTGCCGCCCTTGCCCCCGGCTGCTTTCAGGTAGGAACCAAGCGCCTGGATCTCACATGCGGTGTTGTTCTGGTTTTATTATTGCAGATAAAACAAAGGTAGAGAGGCGGTTTAAATTGTCAGCGTTATTCAACGAATGAGCTAAAATTACTCCACGTGTGAATTGCGTAGCTTGCAAAGCCCGAAGAGGTGAAAGGAATTATCCCAGTTTTCGCTTTAGGTCCTTTAGAAAACTTTCTGGATCATCCAGCGATGCGATCGAGAAATCGCAGGATTTTCTTTCTTTTAACCAACAACCCCAGCTCTAGACCAGGGAAGTCTGTAAATAGGTTGGAAGCATGGAAAATAATTCTTCACCTTCAGATCTAAATACATAAAAACCATCTGGTTGACCACAATGAAATCATTAGGAACTGTCTACTTAAAGAGTTGTATTGAATGCTTATCCTTCCACACAGGAAATGTGTATGGTAAGTGATTGTTGCAATAAATCCAAACAACTCCGGGCATCTTCGCGTTTGATGATCTTTGTGACTTGGGGTTTAAGGAGGAGGAAAAAG
>NW_009644419.1:0-899 GCF_000690535.1 Cariama cristata | reverse complement strand
CCAGCATTCCAGATGTGCTTTCACTAGAGCCAAGTGGAGGGAAAGGACCACCCACTCCCCTCGACAAATTGGCAGTGGTTTTCCTAATGTTGTCCAGCACGCTCTTGGCTGTTCTTACTGCAAGGACACACTGCTCATGTTGAGCTGCTTGTCCACCAGGATGCCCAGGTAGTTTTCTGCCCAGCTGCTTTTCAGACAGTAGCCTCTAGTGTGTGCTTTGAGTAGTCTGGTGTTTCCCCTGTCCTTTGTCATCAGGTCTCCTGACCCATTCAGCAGCAGACCCACATTTTGCCTAGTCTTCCTTTTGCTACTGAAGTACCTGTAGAAGCTTTTCCTGTTGCCTTACACGTCCCTCACCAGATTCAACTGCAGATGGGCTTTGCTTTCCTAACGCCATCCCTGCACGCTCAGACAGTATCTCTATACTTTACCTGGGTCACTTGCCCCTGCCTTCAACTCTTGTATGCGTCCTTTTAATATTTGAGCTTTATCAGGAACTCTTTCTTCATCCATGCGGGTCTCCTGCAACACCTACTTGATTTCCCTTTTGTTGGCATGCACTTCTCTTGAGCTTGGAGAAAGTGACCCTTGGAAATCAGCCAGCTCTCCTGGACCCCTCTTCTCACCAGGGCTGTATCCCATTCCTAGCAGATCCCTTAACAGGCCAAAGTCTGCTCTCTGGAAGGCCAGGGCCATGATCCTGCTGTTTGTCTTTTCCCTTCTCTCATGATCCTGAACTCCACCCATCTCACAGTCTTTGCAGCTGAGGTTGTTGCCAGCATTCAACTCCTCTACAGCTCTTCCTTGTTTGTTAAGTACCAGTTCCAGCCAAGAGCCTCTCCTTGTTGGTGCCTCAATCACCTGTGTCAGAAGTTGTCATCAAAGCACTCCAGAAACCT
>NW_009644418.1:0-899 GCF_000690535.1 Cariama cristata | reverse complement strand
CATTCTGTGATTCTGTGATTCTATGATCTAGTCCTTTGTCAACCTGATGTACATTTGTATGTGTAGGATGGATGGTATATTATCATGAATATACCATTCCTAACCTGCATTTTAATAGCAAAGCAATTGATATTAGAACTTGGTATTAACAGCACATGAGGCTTACTTACTATAATAAACTCTATCGTAGAAATTGCATTTAAGCAAAGGGTGTAGTGCAGAAGTAGCAAGTCAATTTAAAGCAGAAGGAGGCACCCTACTTACGTATGAGACTGATTGATATCAGTCACTGCTTTTTATAGAATAAGTAATGCATTCTAGTTGAGTTTGCTGATAAGGTACAAATTTCTTATTTCCTATGTCCTTTTTTTTTTAGAAAGTGATACATCCATATGGAACTCTGTATTTGGTCTCAGTCCAGATGGAAGTCATTGCATGGGAAATGTGAGCATCCAGTGTGCTCTAAGCCATGGAAGACTGAAAAAACATACTTTTCCAGCTTTTTTGTCTTTTGACCAGAAAGTTATACAGAGAATGTAACAACTGTTCCATAAAAGGGAGTAAAATGAAATTATGCTAAAATCTCACAAAGTGTTAAGTTACTTTTTGAGTAAACTTATTAAATATGTGCAGAAGTTAGAAAAATGTAATGGATCCTTTCCCTTCAAACACCCTCTTTGACAACATGCAAGGTTAAGGGAAAAATAAAGTATGAGTGGTTTTCTGTATTTCAGCTCTTCATCTGTAGGTGGTTTACTTTCTAAAGATGTAAAGATCTGACTTCTTTCATTGGAAAAACGCATGCTATTGCTTTTTGCCTATGATATATGCTCTAGCTGCTGAAATAGCTGATTGAAAGTCTTTGAGATGTAGTGCTGTGGGTGCTTTGTTTCTTTGTT
>NW_009644417.1:0-899 GCF_000690535.1 Cariama cristata | reverse complement strand
ACCCCCTCGCACCCGTGTGAGCGCTGCCAAACTGCTGGCCGCACCGCGCCGCCGTGCCAGGCTGAGCTGCACCGAGCTGGCCCTAATGATGCTGGTCCCTGGTAGCACCATGCTGTGCTGGGCCAAACTGGGTCATGCTGTGCTGAACTGTGCCAGGCCAAGATAAGCCAGGACAGGCCATGCTGAGCCAAGCTGAACCGTGCCAGCCCTGCTTGTCTATGTCAACCGGAGCTGAACTGTGCTGAGCAAAAGTGGGCCCCTGGCCATGCCATGCTGTAGTGAACTGAACTGTGCCAGCTCTGTGTCGTGCTATGCTGAGCTGAGCCAAGCCGCAGCGTGTCAACCCAGCTGAGCTGCACCGAACCATGCTGGGCTGAGCCATAAGGGGCCAGCCAGCCCATGCTGGCCGCCTTGCCTTGCCATGCTGAGCTGAGCCAAATTGTGCTGGGCTGAGCTGTGCTGAACTGAACTGTGCCAGCCCTCCATGTCATGCCATGCTGGGCTGAACCGGGCTGAGTTGAACCATGCTGGCTCGGCTGTGCCAAGCTGAGCCAAGCAGCTCAGTGCAGGTCCCTGGGCCGAGCCATGCTGTGCCAAGCCAAGCTGAGCTGAGTAGCACAGTGCTGTGCTTTGCCACTGTGTGCTAAGCCGTGCCAAGCTGTGCTGAGCTGAGCCGCGTTGTGGCTGTGCTGAACTGGGCTGAGCCGAGCTGCGCCAAGCTAGGCTGTGCCATGCTGTGCTGAGCTGACCTGTGCTGTGCCTACCCGAGCTGTGCCACTCTACGCTAAGCGGAGCCACGTTCTGCCTAGTTGAGCCAAGCTGAGCCATGCCAAGCTGAGCTGTGCCTAGCTGTGCCATACTGTGCTGGGCCGAGCTGAGCTGTGCCATGCCGTGCGGAG
>NW_009644416.1:0-898 GCF_000690535.1 Cariama cristata | reverse complement strand
CTGAATTCTCTTATTCCTCTGAGCAGCACCACCTCATGCCTCATAACCCATGAGGTTACGGAAGGCTGCAGGACTCTCCTGGATCCTTCACAAGAAAGCAGAAGAGTTAGCTATCAAGTAACTGAAGCTCCTGCTTCATCAAAGATGGGCAAAGACCATGCAAGGTGCAGTTAACAGTACCATCAGTCACTTCATTCTCCTCTCCATCAAAATTCAGTAAATACAGTATTGCTATGGCTAGTAACAGACCACAGGCTTCATACTAACTCTGCAAGCCTTGTCTGGACGTGTCTCAGCCTGCCTAGAGCTTTCTTTCAGCTTTATTCCCTTGTAAAAGTAGGGATTTTTTTAATGACCAGGTGGCAATTGCTTTATCTGTTTTGTTTCGCTTATCTTTGCTTAATTACGTAGTACAACCATCATTTCTATAGAGGCAGTTGTAACAAGTAGCACTTCTGTAGTAATGAAGTAGAATGAAACATTGTCTAGAATGACAATATAGTTTAGGTGAATAAAGACAAGGTACAGCAGCAGAAGGCTTGAAAGCGAGGACACAGGTCACAGTGTAGAGGACTATAAGCATAGGATGACTGAAGAAGGGGCACAAGACAGCACTGGAGACCCTGAGGATGTAAACATCTCAAAGAACTGCAGACACAGGAAATATGTAAAACTGGTATTACAGGGAATAAAGTGAAGAAAAAACCAAGTATCTAATAGATCTAAGACATCCAAACAGCAAATCTGGGTGTAATGTGGAGATGCAGATTGAAATAAAGTGTTAAGACATATTAGGGGAAAAAAAAAAATCTAAAAATAATCCCAAAGGTACCCTAGATCAGAGGAAAAAGCCTTCAACAGGACCATCATAGGCATCCATGCACAGGACTTGGGACAT
>NW_009644415.1:0-898 GCF_000690535.1 Cariama cristata | reverse complement strand
CAGCCAGAAAAACTACCTTTGGTTTGTAACGGGTCTGTGCGTGTCCACAGTATGACTGACGTATCACCAAACAAGATGATCCTGAAGAGAGAAATGGAGGACAGAAGTTCCTCAATTAGCTCTGCATGAACAGGACTACCATACATCCATGTATCTGCCTTGACATCTAGTCTTTTCTATCCAGGCCTCCTCTCGGGATGTAGTCTACTACACATGTACAGACCTGTGGTGCAAGATGTATATTCAAAGATACACTAGTCATATCGCTGACACTTTGGCACAGCCTAGATTCACAGTTTGTGATCACGTATGCTTATTTCTGTCCAGTAAATGTAAGAGGAAAAGACAAGAGGCCTGAATATGAGGCGGTACTGGAAGGCATCAGTAGTTACTCATTGGTTTACAGTATAAGAATTCACACTTGAAGTATCAAGTAAGTGAGAAAATTGGCAGAAGCTCTTTTTTTCAAAGTTTTTTGAGGTGCTTAAGCCCTTCTCATCCTGTCCAGAATCTGAAAGTTCAGGATTTCATATCTTGATTGAAAGAGAGAAGGATAGGCATTATTCAGATTAGAAGGAAAGGTTGAAGTATTAGTGAAAATAGAGTGGCAGGCATTTTTATAATGCTCAGGCTGCTTGTCGGGTTAATACTTGCACACCAGGAAGAAGAGACTTTTCGTTCTTTCTGAAGTATGTCTTTCATAAAAATAGGTGACGAGTCAGGCAAATTGTCAGCATTCCTTCATAAGCAAATTAATATTCTCATACTGCATTAAGCAGAGGGGGGGATATGAAGTTAATTACTGATCAGCAGGTGACCAGTAAAACATTTAAGTTTTTCTTTGCCAAATTAAATGTTGTAATGTCCTACAGAGAAGAAAAAAATCATCCAGATTTTC
>NW_009644414.1:0-898 GCF_000690535.1 Cariama cristata | reverse complement strand
GGGAAAGGGGTAATTACTCTCAGTTTTACATTCTGCTCCTTTTCCTTGATATTTGGGGCTGGGAACCATGGAAAAATTTTCAGCAGGCAGATACAGATGCTGTAATATCTCAGCCCCAACACTCCAATGCATGCTGCGATTCTAGCTAACATCAGTCCTTCTGCAGCTATCCTGCACTTCAAATGTTAAAAGTTGCACATAAAAAAATAAAGCAGAAAAAACAAGGCTATTTACCTGCTAAATCATGTACAAAATTTGCCAGCAGCTGGGCAAGAAAATGGATTTCATTGCATACCTACAAGAGGAAAAGAGGGGAAAAACTGAAGGCGGGGGGAGGATTTTGTATTGTGGAGCGGAGCTGGGCCTCATGGTGAGATTTGGGGGCTGCTGGTCGGAGTCTGGCATCATCAGAGATCCCAGTGTCAGCACAACCTCTCACCTTGTCCAAGCAGGGTCTTTTTGTGGATTCTCTTTATTTGTCTTATTTTTCGTAAGTACTAAAATTATATTGCTGTTATCTTGCAGGCATCCGTGAGCAGAGGAGTGTATAGCATACAAACCAACTTTTCCTCTGTCCACAGGCAGTGGCTGATCTTACCTCACTCTTGAGAACAAGCTTCAAGGTGAAGGAGATGAAATCCGTGAAGAGCTGCTTCAGCCAGCCCGGTCTGTGTAAGGCAGGGAGCACTCAAGGACCGCCCAGCGGTCCCCGCCGTGGGGGACACTTGGGCTGAAGCACTCGGGGACCAGCAGCGGGGCAAGTGAAGCCCGATTTCGAAGGGGGACAGACTCACTCCTTGTCTCCTTGGAGGTGGAGTGTGAGTTTGTGGAAAGTCAGGTAGCAGTCTGAGGCGTCAGCAGCCACTTGGTCCTTGTCGCACACTGCACGGGATGAAAG
>NW_009644413.1:0-898 GCF_000690535.1 Cariama cristata | reverse complement strand
CACCTCTGCACCCTCACGCGGAGCCCTTGCTCACACACTGGAGAGAAAACGGGGGACACAGCGTGGACACACAGCGTGGGTGCCAAATGTGTGTGTCCCCATGTGTGCACTCACACACAGACTCCCATGAACACCCCCCCCAATACTCATGTGCACACTCACACACGCTCTTGCTGTCACACCCCCATAGCCTGGCACACATGCACACGCAGCCATGCAAGCACACACAATGCCATGTGTGCAGAGACACATGTGCACTGTCACACGTGAGCACACACAGTGCCATGTATGCAGGCTGTCATGTGTGCATGCACCCATGTGCGCTGTCACATGTCAGCAGTCTCCCGTGCAGAATGTGTGCGCAGTCTCACACATGTGCACACACAGCATCACAGGTGCAGAATGTGTACTGTCACATGTGTGCACACACACTGTCACATGTGCAAACTGCCATGTGTGCACAGACACATGTGCACTGCCACACATGAGCACATGGTTGTGTGTGCTGTCACATGTCATCATGCACCCATACACCCAGCTCATGTGTGCATACCCTCTCCTATGTGCACCATCACACGTGTACAAATTATCACACGAGTGCCCAAGTCACGTGCACGCGCAGCCACACATGCACACATCACCTGTGCACCTCTCTCCTGTGCACACGCAGCATTTCTCCGTGCCTCCCTTGCACACGTGCAGGGTCCCTCGGGGACCACCGCAGCCCTAGGGCAGCGCCCTGTGCCAGGCTGCGGTGCTGGGGCAGGATGAGACCCGGGGTGGGGGCGGAGGGCTGGGGTGAGGAAGGCCGGCCGGCCGAGGGCCGGCAGCACGGCCCGAGTGTTGCTTCCACCAGGCTGAGGCTGGAACAAACTCATCACACGTGGGTGTGCGCCAG
>NW_009644412.1:0-897 GCF_000690535.1 Cariama cristata | reverse complement strand
AGGAGCAGCCGCACCCCCAGAACCCAGGACCGGGGTCCTGAGCCCGGGGTCCGGCTCCGGCACAGCGGGACCCGCGTGGCGATGGGCCGATTTCTGACAGTAAATGGCTGGAAGTTAACTTGGGGGAGGTGAGTGCTGAGCTGCTGGTGAAGGGCCGGTGCGAGGGGCCTCTTGAAAAGAGCAGCCGTGAGCTGGGGAGATGAACAATGTCATAATTAGAGAATTAAACCTTTCCTGTTCTTTTCTTTTCCTATCCTGATATAATTTGTAATGATTAGACCTGGGGTGCAGCACAACCAGACAACGCAAGTCGTCTGTACAAGAGCAAAACAAGACTCCTGCACAGACCCTGTCTCTTTATTAAGTTGATTTGCATTCATAATCTTCATTTGCCGTTATTATTTTTCCCCCTTGTGCTTAGTGAGTGATATTAGCATAAAGTCCCTTTTTTCTTGTTTTCTATTCACGCTCAAGGTCAGAGACTTAGTGAGACACCGACGAAAACAATCTCTTCCTCACCCTCTTTTAATTCTTTGCAGAAACATGTCCTGGGGATTTTAACATAACAATTGCTGGGGAAGGAGGGGGGAGACCTGAACAGAGCCCTTTCTGTGCTGGAGAGGGGAGCTGCCCGAAAGAGAGATGCAAATCCCCGAGAAGAAGGGAGGGGGGAAGCGGATCGCAGAGCAGCACCGGTCCTGCCTCCTTTCTCCGAGATGGAGAGCTGATGGAGCGATCGCCCAGGCGGGTTTCCTAGAGCCGCGCTTGGAGCCAACCGCGCTGGCAAGGGGTCTGCCGGGCTCTGCGACGGCTCTGCCGATGCGCCTCTGACCTGTGCCGGGTCCCTCACGCTGTTCAGACCCGGGGTCCCCAGGGACAGCCCTGCCCCAAGCACCC
>NW_009644411.1:0-897 GCF_000690535.1 Cariama cristata | reverse complement strand
TCCACGGGTCTGCACAAGGGAGCAAACTTTGGCTGGCTTAGAGGCCTGCTTTGTTTTAAAAGTAATAGTGGGACTTCAGAAACAACAGTTCATGTCTTGAGTCTGTCTGTGTGACTTTCAGACTGAGGAAACCAAGTGCACGCATGGGTAATGATCTGGTATGAAAAGAATATTCATACCATATAATTTTACTTGCTATTTTGCCACGTGTGTATCCTGGCATGCTGGGACGTTGTACTGAGTAGTGAGTAAGCTTAGGAGCAAGACAGTGGCTTTAGTATTGAATGTTTGTGCCCCTGGTGTTTTGAAAAACAGCAGTAGTGTTTAGGGTCTCTTACCTCCTCAGCTGATGTTGTTTAAGAGTTCTCCATAATACTTCTCATAGCCACTGTCCTGTGAGTGGAGCCTCTGTCCTATGGCCCTTTAGTGGAAAGCTTATGAAGAGGAAAAACTGTTTTGAACACACTTAGCATCTTTCTTTAGAGGTATAAAACAAAAGCCTAAATTTGTTTGTTTTAGTATCACTGAAATTTAGTTGCTTTTAGGTCTAATTTGCTGTAAACTTTATTTTTTCTTCTGGGTATGCTTTACAAATAATAAAATAAATCTAAACAGCTATTTTGCAAACCATACTGACAAATAGGCAAACAGCATGTAAGGGGTTTTTGTGTGTTCTGCCCCCCTTTAAGATACCTTTCTGTGTTATGGCTGGCATTTATATCATTGCTTTCCTTGCCCTAGGGGAAAGAAGGGAGAGGGTAATGGGGGATAAAAAGAAAGTTATTAGTTGCAGAACCCAGTTTTGGGTTAAATTTAGTGTTAATTCTGTTGTAATCTATACATGCAAGGCTGAAAACTCAGGGGAAGAGTTCTTTATGTTAAAGTGTAGTCATCCCT
>NW_009644410.1:0-897 GCF_000690535.1 Cariama cristata | reverse complement strand
TAATATTACGATTAATAAAAATATATGCACTATAGTTTGACTTTCTCAAAAGTATGTTATTCCCAGAGTTGAAAGGGTAATTCTTCTTCTAGTGAGCCAATATGTCAAGTTTAAATCTTTGTAAATTCGTAATGGAGGTGTTTTAGCATCTAGTATCATTAAGGTGTGCCAAGAATAGAATGCAGTTTCAAGATTCTGGCCAAGTTAATGTTTGAAAATACTGTGACTTGGGTGAAACTGTAATGTAAGAGCAGTGTTAAAATAATCCAAGTATATTCTGAAGTAGCTAATTAATAGGTGTAACTTGCAAATTCAGATGTAGATCAGATGTATTAACAGCAAAACCAAACAACACCACCCCTACAGGTGTCAGAGTTGGAAAAGGGGTTGTTTCCATACATTAAGATCTCTTTTTAGCAATCATTTTTTCTTGCTCCTGTCAATACAGAGAGATTTTCAATATGATAGCATTGATAAAATGGAACATTTCTATTTTCTTAGATGCGCAAGTTTTATTTCTATCTTGTTTCTCCTGCTGGGCAAACTTACAGTATTTTGTCTAGTAACTGTAATATTTCCATGTAATGAGTTGGATGAATGAAAAGATTTAAAAAAAAAAAATCTGTCACAATAGTATGTACAAGGTCATTAACCATCACTGTAACCAGATTTCAGATGGTATTCAGAGTTGTATAGGGACATAAAGTTTGAAGAAGTTCTACTTACTCCTGGCAAAGGACAACTTCTAGTCTCTTCCACGCAAAAATAGCTTTTTATGTAAACAAACACAAATCTGTAATCATAAAGCCTGTGAACCACGTAACATGGTGTTTTCTCTCCAGTCAGCAGTCACATTTAAAACCACACTACTTAAAAGCTTAGGACAACCTTTTTTTT
>NW_009644409.1:0-897 GCF_000690535.1 Cariama cristata | reverse complement strand
AAACCAGTATTCAGATCTCTGGGATCAGAACAGGGTATTTTACCAGAGTACCAGGTAAATTGAATGAAACAATAAAGAACTACTGAATCATAAGAAAAGCATGCTACAAAAAGTACAAGGTAGGATAACACATGTAAAGAAAGATCTTGTTCGTCAGCATAAAAGAATTCCTCCAGGGAATCAAGAAAATATCATAGAGGAAAAGAAAAATTGGGGATTTTTTTCTGCTTCAAAAGCCTTCAGTAAAATTCAGCAACAGGGGGCTATTAAGAAACTGACTATAATTTTAAGATGAATGGTTTGGAGATTAGAATTAAAAATGACCAGGAGGATGAAAGAACAGCAGCAGTGAGTTTTCTGCATAACAGGTGATAAATAGACATAATTAAGGCAGTGTTGCCTAACGTAGAGAGGATTCATAGTAGCTGACAAATTAAAAAAAAAAAAAAAAAGACTGACATCATAAAAGATACCGATGACACAAAAGCAGTTGGGCTGTAAACTCATGAGCACAGAGGTAAAGTTGAAGGTTTAAACCTTCAGCAAGCGGTGCCGTAGCAGCCGTATGCACACGTGCAAGCTGTGCCTGTCAAAGCCTAAGAATCCAGTAGGCTGTACCTTGACAAACAGGCATGAGAAAATTGTCCTCGATTCACCCAGGACACATTTCCCATGGTTCGGGAAGGACTAAGCTTCTTTTAGAGCTTGTGATGTGTGCTTGCATCTTTTTAAAAAGGTGGCTTCACCCACCAGGTCCCATTGATGCAGGTGTGATTGGACCCTGGGCAGCTGCTGAAACCCCTTGCAGAGTTAGCTGAATGTGGCTGGCTGGGGGAGCTCGCTGTAAGCAAGGATGGGTCACGGTGCAATGGCAAGTATGATTTGTGTGCCCTTCGC
>NW_009644408.1:0-896 GCF_000690535.1 Cariama cristata | reverse complement strand
AGGTTGTTTTCCATCCAAGAGGGAGCTGCAAATGCAATCCAAGATTTACATACACTGCACAGTAAGGTTGGTATTCCACTTTTATAGTAAAGTACCAATTAGCAACTGACTAGGAAAAGAATATGAGCTCCAAGTGATTTTCTGCAAATTTAGAAAACTTTATACTAGTGCTTGAAAATGTCTGAGATGTAATTCAAATAAGAGTTTATCCCTAGGTCATTCCTATAATGTTTAAGATGGACAAAAGTAATTCATCTGAACAGGAAATTCATAAAATAATAACTGTCTTTATATGTGTGACAAATCTTTGTTGATTTCAGAGCAGCTGGGTAACTTTGTCATATAGGCAGTCACTCATGTAATCTGGAATATTGTCTTATTTTCATAATAGCAAAGTTTGCCTTAGGGTTTACTGTTAATTAATCATGTCCAAATATTAACTGACATCCGTTCTTGGGTGTGAGCAAAACTCCCCCCCAGGGCACCTCCTCTGTGGAAAATTTAGCATTTCCATTTAGAAAGTGAAAAGGATGAGATGCTCTAAGAATTAGGGCAGTTGTATACAAGGGAAAAACCAGCTCACGTTAGCTGGGGGAAGGCAGGGAAAGACCAGTTGGCTCCTGAGAGACAGCTGAGGAAGAGGTCATCAGTTTTGGCAGAGTTTGAGTGAAAGAAGGGAGAAAGGAAGAACAAGTAAGGAGCTGCCATTTTCCCCTTGGATCATACTGGTGTAAATCCAAATGGAATCTAATGTGAGTAGGCGACCCGATCTTTGATCTGTATTGCATTAATTTTACATTCTTGGTGATCTGTGTAGCCTTAACGGAGTTATTACAGACTTACAGCAGAGTGAATGAGGATAGACCTAAACCTACGGAGAAAATTCCTTTTGTTAG
>NW_009644407.1:0-895 GCF_000690535.1 Cariama cristata | reverse complement strand
CCCCCCACCTAAGGAGTCCAGGTCTACCCAGGGAGGCAGATGGTGGCTGCCCAGATTTTGTTGTGATTTACTCCCCTTCTCTGAAGTGTGGGTTCACCTTTGGGAACTCTTTGGTGAGGTTTAGGCCTGAGCTGGTCTTGTCTTGCTTCTGTGTGCTCAGATGAGGAACAAAAATTAATTACCTGGACCTTTAAGACAGCTGCTGTAATTTTTACACAGGCCTTTCTGACCAGCAGTGAAAGACTGAAGAGTAAATGTACTTTAACATCCCAGGGCACCTATATGGAGACAAGTGGCTCAGTTCTTCTGCCTTAGTGCCCTTCTCCCAGACTCCTGGTGGGCAGAATCCATCGCACGATGCTCCTGGTGGGACTATTTGTTTCCTGCATGGGCATAGCTCATCAAGTCAGCACTGTTGGCTTGCTACAGAAAATGGGACCAGGGGTCCAGAGCAAACCAGTCCTGCTGCAGCCTTGAAAAAGAGCAAGCTATCTGGAAAAAAAAGATGTCATTAAATTTCCTTTCCACATGGTGAGTGAAGAAGCTCTTACCTGGGGAAGAAAGGAAAAGTGTTCTTTTTGTTAGCTTCGTCCAGAGAGAAAGAAAATCTTTGAGGTATCTTCTGGCACATGGCTCCTGTTAGGCTTCAGCCAGCTGAGCTGTTTTCAAAAGCACTGGAATGTAATTTCAGCAATAATCGGTCAACAGAAATGGAGGCAGTGAGGGTATTCTGTTGTACAGACATCCTGGGTGAAAATCCGTACATTGTGGCTAAGAAAACAGATTTCACAAATTAATGTGGATCCTGGGAGCTGAACTCCTGGAACCTGGCTCTGCCCTGAATGATGGAAAATTGGAGCCATTGCTGGATGAGGGAGGTCACTTTTCAACTCCA
>NW_009644406.1:0-895 GCF_000690535.1 Cariama cristata | reverse complement strand
TTGCAGGAGGATTGGACTAGATGACCTTTGAAGGTGCCTTCCAGTTCAAACTATTCTATCACTCTATGATTCTATGTTTTCTTTATTTATGTATATGTATATGCCATATACAACTGCTATATATAAGACATATATGTCTGTCTATCTGGAGAGAGGAAAAAAAATATAAAAATATGTATTTTCTTATATATGAGAGCCAAAGAAAACTGGCAGCCAATCAGAAGGTGCTCTGAGATCCTGTGGATTTGGCAGCTTAAAAAAAACCCAACAACCAATCATCAAATTGTCAAGCAGTATGAAAACACATGGGGTTTAACATTGTCAAATATGGTGGATCCCTGCCATAAAACGACAGCTAAAACAACATGTCAGCCTCTGTGTATTTAGCAGGAGGGGACCTGCAGCTCTGACACCTTTTGGGTGTAGACACAAGTGGAAAAGGAGGAGACTTTGGGGGCAAGAGGGACATGTGGATGCTGGTGGAGGCAGGGCTTCCCCAAAAGCTGGGGAATAGCACCTGTCCCTTGTCTTGAATCAACATTGTCCCTGTCTGGACAGCCTGACCTGAAGGGCGTCTCCTGGGGTCCCGTCAGCATCTGATCCAGACACACAATGAAGATTAGTTTCACCCAACCGGAACTGTCTAACCTACGTGTCTTGTGTCCATCCAAAATCGCTGGTGAAAGAGCTGCCCTCATTCCAGCCCAAGTTAATCCTGTCAGAAATAGTTGGAAAACTGATACTGGATCACTTGTTTCCTACCAAGCATTGCCTAAGAATGGGCAGCAAGTGCTGTAAATAATTATATTATCAAAGCATCACTTTCCACTCTTCCTCTCTGGATGAAACAGGAGTGCCTTCAGGAGCTGTAAGTAACACAGAACATAGGTATTCT
>NW_009644405.1:0-895 GCF_000690535.1 Cariama cristata | reverse complement strand
TTTTTTTTTCTTTTCAATGAAGGTTACTGTTGTTTTATGAACTCAAACTGAGATGGGTGTCAGTTAAACAAAAATTAAGTCATGTAAATAAGGATACGCATCAGGTGAGGTAACTTTAAATACAAACAAAAAGACAAATTATATTTACAGTAGTTCAGGCAGAAGATCAGTTCTCTGTCTGTCTCTCCATCACCACCCTGGCAAATCTTCTGTGTTTGTGGGTTCTGTTTTTCTATGGGAAAGTCTACATATTCACTTATGACAGTGATTACCCAGAAATCTGGACCACTTTAGAGGATGTTTGTGTAAACAGTGTGGAATGCACTGAGCTAAACCCATTTCCAGTTAACTGAAGGGTGAGGAAGAAATATCGGGTTTCATGATTTATTGTCATTAAAGTGTCTCTATTTGCATTTGGACAATTTTCACCTACATAGCAGAGTACATTTTGAAAAAACGGAGTAGAAGGCATTTGGCTATAAAGCTACTACATGTTCATGCTTTTTAAATACTCAGCAATACTCACAAAAAGTGTCCATGGGAAAGGAGGGTGCGTATTATAGAAATTAATTTAGCCTCAAGTTACTGTGTTCATGCTTGTGAACAATTTACAGGCGTTGTATAGAAAATTTACTGCACAATGAAAGTAACACAAGGTTTTTCTCAAATGTTTAGGTACTGTTACATGGTATTTATCCTACCACTGAGATAGAGACAAAAAATAATCCCGAAATCTTCTAGTATACTATGTGGATTTTTTCCTTTTATTTAATTGTTCTCAGGATAAACAAGAAAAAAGAAACATAATCCCTACTTTAATTCTGCACTTTGGAAAAAAACCCCACTACGTATGTAAAGCATTGTGAGCCTCATTAAGTAATTTCCTTTTTATTTT
>NW_009644404.1:0-895 GCF_000690535.1 Cariama cristata | reverse complement strand
AAGAGAGGGGTTGTAAGGCAGTCAGAAAAGTACTCCGCTTTGGAAGTATTCTCGTCAGCGTATTACTTCACTTAAAGGTCAGCAGGGTGGAGTCATGGTGAAGGGAAAAACACAGCTACGAAGAGCACTGCCTGCTGGCTGAAGCCATGAAGCTCCTGGTGACATCTTGGACCACTTGCCTCTGATGGAACAGAGGGCTCCAGCAAGCATTTTTTGGAAGCAGCAAAAACAAGGGTTTCCCTTCTTTGTTTTTTAATCAGAGGTGCCTAAATCAGTAAAGTGGCTAAATTCAGTAGGAACGCAAGGCCAAATTTCCTCTGGCTGCTCTTTAAACCCAAGCCTGAAATACTAGAGTTGAGGAGAGACAGCTCACTCTCATTTTTTCCTCCTCCATCGCAGGCAACGTGCCTTTACTCTCGTTTGCAGAGATAAAATGCCCTATTTTGGTGCATCATGGCAACATCAAGGTAGTTACATCATTTATTCCATACCTACAATGGACACTGCAGTACTTCTGCCTACAAATGCCTTTTACAGACAGAGGAGCTAAACCAGAAAGAACTAGACAGTTACACCGAGCACTGTTTAGACAGAGGTGACTCAGCTCTGGGACTGAACTTCCCAAATGAAAGCTGTGTCCCATGTCCCCTGAGAAGTTGTCACCAGGGAAAGCTGAAATGGAACTTAGAGAGGGGGTGGTATATAGGGTCACCTGCAACATTCAAAGGAAAATGTCCAAAATGGGTAAGTCCGTGTCATTCTGGCCTTCTGGCACGCTTAGATGTCAACCTGAACCATAGATATGCTCCTCCAAGACACCATGCATTGAGAAACCCTCCTGCTTTTAGGAAAAAGGAGCAGGGAAAGGAGCTGGGATCAGTGGCAGGGAGTCTGC
>NW_009644403.1:0-895 GCF_000690535.1 Cariama cristata | reverse complement strand
CACCAAAACCCACTCCTGAATGTTTAGATAAGCTGAACAAAATTACACCCAATTGAAAAGCTTCTTGGCTAAGAGTATCAAGGAGAAATATCTAAAATAAAATATGTTGCTTTAACGGCGTCAAGAGCAGAACCAAGCGGGTAACAAGCTGCGAGGGCAGCGGCGGAGGGAAAGCAACTGCACCCCCATTCCGCTGTACTTTGGGGTTTTTTTCCTGGCCTGGTGTCAAAGTATTGTTCAGCTCTGAATGAAAGGTATTTTGAAGGGAAATAATTTTTTCTCCAAGTTAACTCTGCAGGCAACGGCGCAGGAAAAGCATGAGGGGACTGTTCTGAGGAGAAACTCCAGAAGTGTTACGTGGCTGCTCAAGAGAAAGACCTGTGTGCCTTTGGGGTTGGCTGTTAATGCTGTAGCGTGGCCAAAGATTTGTCAAACAGATTTTCCAGCTTCATCAGAGCTTCTCTTCCTCTAAATGCTGTCACGCTGTTAACCACTTTGTCAGGAAATGGCATGTAAATATATAAATGGAAATAAATAAATAGATAAATGGAAAATAAAAGTACTTCAGGGACAAATGAAGACTTTATGTACACCATAATGTGTTTTTTAGCCATACTTGCATTACTCTTGTGCTTTATTTAGGCGTTGGTTGGAAGGGACCTTAAAGAATTTATTTGTTTAGTGTTGCCATGATGCTTTTTTTTTCCCCCGCCCAATTCCACGTGCATGACAGCAGACAGTGGGTGCAGTAATGCCATAAATGACAGATGTGACACTGGAAAAACTGTCGCGCTGACCGTATCTGTCGGACGGGGGGGCTGGGAGGTCTCCTCTCTCCTTTCTGCTTGGAAGAGGAGAAGACCCAGGGCAGAAAACCAAGGCTGTGTAAGCGCAG
>NW_009644402.1:0-893 GCF_000690535.1 Cariama cristata | reverse complement strand
TTTTAGGCTCATTCCTCCTCACAGAGTACATTGCACAGAGCTGCAACAACCTGCTCTCACAAAAGGGCGGTTTCCTCAGCCGGAAGCTTGGAAAGCCAGAGTTTGGAGGGATTACATTTACAAAGGTCAGCCAACCAGGAATACCTAGCACAGATACTCTCATTTGAAAATTGGCTACTAGTGATTGGAATAACGTGACTGATGAGGGTCTAGCAGGTTTTTTGGCAAGAGATTTAGGAGGTAAAAAAATCCCATCATATATGATTGGTTACCTCTTTTAGCAAAAGGGCCGTCTAAACAAATTACTGATTTATTTGAAACAAACCCAAACTGTCCACAGCATCTTGGGCCCCATGCTTAGCTAATTTATTACATTATTATATTTCACAATATTACATTATTACATCTGACCATTTGCTGCTCAGGGACCCACGGGCTGGCACGGTCTCCCTGCCGCAGCCCCAGGAAAGCGCCCAGCCCCTGCCCACACCCCTGCCGGGCTGGGGGCTTCGCAGTGACCTGGCTGGACCTCACAGTGACCCCTGAAGGCCAAGGACACAAAAATCTCCATTCACACCTCCAGGTTTATTCATTCGCTGTTTCCTTCCCAGTTAAAGGGATGTCTGGGAGCTGGGGCAATTCTTTTGTATCTGCTTAGTCCACGGGTACACAAATTAAAATATCTGACAGATTGCTAATGAGCCGATGTTGGAATGACTGGATAGTCTGTTATCGTTTGGCCATTCACAGTTTCTTCAGCAGCCCATCTGTGCACCAAGTAAAGCTACGGGGAAGCAGCCTGGGACGGTTCCTGTATTTACACCTTTTGCCATTATCGGCCTTTGGGAAAGGCCTTTAGCAATTAAAGTTTTTATCAAACATATTGTCATCTT
>NW_009644401.1:0-892 GCF_000690535.1 Cariama cristata | reverse complement strand
TTAAGTACCTGGACATTTTATAAGCATTAAAAATAACAACTTTAAAAATGTGGTAAACATCCAGTTCTCAGGGATACTCAAAACTACTGTTCTGGAGATAATGTCTTTTCTGACCCTGGTACCAAACAGGAGGAGGACGGTTAGAGCCCATTTCCCATGGCCAGCGTTACCCTCCGAAGAACAGGAGGCCGTTTCTGTGATGGGAGCTCAGACAGGGAGAGCTGGAGTCTACAGTTCTTGCTATGACCTGAGGAAGTTTTCTAAATATCAATGTTGCAGTATTGTTTTTTGCAAAAAAGGTGCAGCACCGGTAATGAACACTTTGTTAGTATAAAATGTATTTTTAGCTAGTGCTGACCAAACATAAAAATCCATGATCAAGAATGTTTTCTACCCCCAAATGGAGACAGTGAAAGAAAATAGTAAAAAAATCTTTTCCACAGGTTTTCCCACCAGCTCTAGTTCTGATGAGCTTTAAACTACAGCATTTATTTGAGTGTCTCCACAGGTACTAGTTTAAATGTCAACAAAGCTGATGTAAGCATTTAACTGCTGATCGCTTTAGCAGTTACCGTGCTTGTCCCAAAATCCCAGTCTCACCAGTTTCCCTAGATGCAAAAGCCTCATATGTCCCCAGTACAGCTGTCAAAAACCTCTTGCTACCTCTCTTCAGCTATTCTGTAACGCTAACACGTGCTTTCAGCAAAAAGGACTGTGGTACAAAGGCTGATCAGGAGATTGAAATGTGAGCGGCTTTCAGTGCAGAAGTAGCCTGATGAGGAGAAAATAATAGGTAATAGATGTCTCCTCCATCCAGCAGAACAAAATAATCTAAATAAAAACAAACGGGGATAAGGCAGGTGTATTTAAATATGGAACAAGACACCTCCTC
>NW_009644400.1:0-892 GCF_000690535.1 Cariama cristata | reverse complement strand
TTGCCTTCAGATATGAAAGTTCTTTCTTTGTTCACCTTTCAGGGTGTGGATGTAATTCAAGCATATATTCCTGATGCAGTATGGTATGAGTACGATACGGTATGTAAATAGAGAGGATACTATGGGGAGATTTTCTAAATGGCTATGTGTTGAAATAAGATTGTCAGCCCTGCTTTGGTGACAGAGACCTAAAGTAAAGCCCTCAGGAAGGAAATGGTGAGACAAGAGATGAAGGGTGGTGGTGTAAGTGCATGAATCAACGCCTCAAGAGAGGACTCAGAGGCGTGAAATATAGCACAGGAGTTGGCAAGACAGACTGAGTGGAAACTTTAACAAAGACCATATTTGAAATAGAATTAGAATTTCTCTATTTTATTTTGATACACAAGAGTCTGCAAGTATCATTTACTAATCTCATTTCTGCAAATCAGTTTCTCACTCATGTGATGATCCTTTTGATGGGTGAATAAGGTCATTTTTCCTGTCAGTTTCCTGTGTTCGCATCAGAGTCCCAACAGGACTTGCTCGCTGCATTGGCTGAGCCAAAACTAAATAGATGCTGAACTAAATAGATCAGAGATGCTGATGTATGACAGTAGATCACATTGCTATGCAGTTGTTTTAGCTTTATGTGCCCATTGGCACATGGATACTTAGGTAACTTAGGCCTTTTCTAAAAGGAAGCATTAAGGTGAAACTCAGGACTTAAGAAAACGTTCACAACAGCGAGTAATGCAACGTACCCATTCTCTTTTACATTCCTGTCATTAAGGGGGCAAAAATCTCAGCGAGGAAACAATGGACCAGTATGTACCTGCCAGCAGACAAACTGGGACTGCATCTGAGAGGGGGCTATATTTACCCTATTCAACAGCCAGCTAACACAACGGTT
>NW_009644399.1:0-892 GCF_000690535.1 Cariama cristata | reverse complement strand
CCTAGGGAGTTTCTAGATATGGTCAGAAGTGCTCCAGAGCAGACAGGCAATGAAACAATTATGTTGATTGGTAAAACATGACTAGAACCAGTCTAACAATGAGACTATAAATCAGGATATTAGGGAGCAATGCTGAAGAGCACTCAGTTCTTTAGAAAGGTCTGTCATTTCTGAAGAGAAACAGTGTGACGATGTCTCACAGTGAAAAGTTTTGTGATTACAGTAGTACCACTGTTCTCAGCCCCTCCTGTTGGAGGGAGTCGAAAATTATGTAGCTATCTAGTAAAAACATTGTAGAATTAGTCTGGCTTTCCTTTATGTTCTAGCAGATAGACAGAATTTGATCTTAACTTTTCTAGTTAGTAAGGGCATGGAAATGGATTTGGGATAACCTTTGTGAAAAGAATATTCCAAACACTGTTTGAATCGAGAGCTAGAAAGTTAAGTACAGCAAGCTTCAAACAAACAAAAACAACCCCAAAAAAACTAAACCCAAACAAAATCAAATCTCAGCCATGAGTATTAACCTGTAAGATTTAAAGATCAAATTTTTAGACTGAGCTACTTGATTCCTCAGTGTAAATTTTCTGAAGGATTTCTCACAGTGTTAAGGAAACAGTGTTCTCTCACCAGCTGATTGTCACGTACTAAAGTAGTGATTGAAATCTATTTTCCATGTTGCATTGCTGGCCACTGAAAGATGTGGAAGATGCACTTTTTGGGGTATCTGGGACCTTAAGAGTGCAATTGTTAGGTAGCAAAGGATCAAAAGGGCATTCATCTGTATCTTTAGGACTTGAGGGCTCAATACCTTACACTGTGTCCAACTGAGCAGGAGTTGCCTCAGGAACTGAACAGGTTGTGTTAGACATGTGGCTTCACTTTTTTTTTT
>NW_009644398.1:0-888 GCF_000690535.1 Cariama cristata | reverse complement strand
TTTTTTTTTTTGACTGGGATTACTGAGAGAAAGAAATGCATCTCAAGTCATTCAAGACTGTGCAAAGTGTTGAGTGTATGTACCTGCTGCTTCACTGAACCTTGATTTCTCCTTTTCCCGCTGCATGGGACTCACTGCACCCTTTGAAAGATTAATTTAGTACTCATTCTTTCAGAGAACTTGCATTCGCCTTCCCAGAGGCTGTAGGCCAGTATTATCAAAAATTCTGATTAAAAATACCCTTCCAACAGAAATGGTCTCTAAAACAGAAACTTCTTTCACAGCTTTCATGATTGCTTATGGTTACAAGTTATTGCTGTTACTTTGGCTGTCTCGTGATAAACCGGTCTAGCTAAGCCATGGTTTTCCTTTTAAGACATTCTTTGGTGAGTTTAGGCAGTCTGATTTATCTGTCAGTGTTTGCTTATTAGTTGAGAGCACAAACCTAATGAAACTCCTTTTTATCTTTTGGCTGAAAATTATTATTTTCCTACTTGGAGCCAAGAGCATCATGTCATCCAGCTTTCCTTTTACCACCTGTGTTTATGAACTTTTGGTTGCTGGAAGGTTTTTTTGTTTTTTGTTCCCTTGCTCCAAGCTTCCTTATCATGTTGCCCCAGGACCCTGCTGACATGTGAGTTGACTGCCCATCTTACTGCACGTTACTGTCATGTTGTCTGCGTTACATGGCCACGGCACTTTAGAGACATGGTTCATACACTGTCATCAGCTGTTGCCAAATCACTGGCCCAATGAACACCTAATAGCTATAGATAGAAGAAGGTTAGATGCAAATCTTAGTGTTTTCTTTATCCTTCCCTAGTGTCGTATGTCTCGGTTTTATTGTACTATCAAGCACAAGGACAAAATGTAACCTGTTCCTCCTTT
>NW_009644397.1:0-891 GCF_000690535.1 Cariama cristata | reverse complement strand
TTACAGGCACAAGCCACCGTGCCCGGCTGTTTTTCAGGCTTTTGCAGATTCCTCCACATCCATCTTCTGTGGGCTCTGCCTGGCCGCACAGCGGCAGTGGGGAACTGAGAGAATGTCCTTGGACGGCTTGTTTTATGTTTAAAAATGGGTGGCTGGATAGACAGGAAAGATTTCTGAGCACAAGCAAGTTTAAGCAGCTGAGAAAGCCCAGACTTCTGATTCTGAGCCAGAAGAGGCACATCATGATGCTCTATTTTCATTTTAAGCCAAGTGAGGCGCGTCAGGGAGCCCTGTCTCCAGGACAGCTCAGTACGCTTCATTTACTAAAGAGCAGATAAAAGATGTCCCACCCCCTGCTTTGAAATACTCTGCATAGAGAAAGGCTTCTTCATTCACTAGTGTTTTCCTAAGAGTGTAAAGCTCAGAGCCGAGGACACAAATGAGCTGTGACAGTAAATACTCAATGGAGCAGATTAATGAGATGCTCCTGGGAGCCCTGTCTCAGTCTGGAGCGGGCTGTGTAAGCTGGCGGAGTTTGAGGGATGCTTACTGACTCACAGGTGTGCAGAGTCTCTGAGCCAGAATCACCACGGGAAATTCTGCTGCCGGTCATTTCCCATTTTAATACTTGTATCTATGGGGATCCCAAAGGTCTGGCCGGGTCCTGCGCTGTGGCCTTTCACCACTGCAAGAAATCACAGCACACGCCGGCAAAACCTGAGTGAGCAGGGCTGGGGCAGCATCTTCAGGTTGAACATCTGTGGGAATGCTTTTGCCTTTCCCCAGTACTACCCGACCCTTTTGTGATTGCTCCCTGGCAAGACAAGCACAGGGTCGTGCAGGGGAAAGATGCCAAAAGAGGCTGGGTCCCGCTCTCTCGCCCGGGCTGTG
>NW_009644396.1:0-889 GCF_000690535.1 Cariama cristata | reverse complement strand
GCGCCCATAGGCTGCATTAGTGGGAGCATTGCTAGCAGCCAGGGAGAGGAGCCTTCCCCTCGGCTCAGTGCCCTGAGACACTGTCCAGCACTGTGTCAGCTCTGGGCTCCCCAGTCAGGGATTGGGACAGATGGGAGCAAGGCTGGTGCAGGGCTCTGAGGATGATGAAGGGCTCACAGCATCACTCATATGGAAAGAGGTGGTATGAGCTGGGACGGCTAAGCCCAAGGCAGGGAGCTTCAGGGGCAGCTTATCAACATAATAATTTATCTACTGGGGGCAGGAAAGAAGATGGAGTCAGGTTCCTCTCAGAGATGTCCACTGATGGCACAAGAGGCAACAGGCACAGGCTGAAACACAGGAAAATCTGCCTAAGCATAAAAAAAACTTTTTTTGGCTGCAAGAGCAGTCAAACACTGAACAAGTTGGCCAGAGAGCTGTGAAATCTCCATCCTTAGAGATGTTCAAAACTTGCCTGGACAGGCTGTGGATAACCTGCAGTAGTCAACCCAGCTTCGAGCAGAGGGTGGGACAAGGTGATGTCCCGAGGCACCTCCAGCCCCAGCGATCCTGGGTTTTTTCCCTGCAGCAGCAGCAGCAGCAGGCGGCACCCGAGGGGCCCTGGGGCAACAGCGGGTTTGTGCCTCACTTCCCCAGTGCTGGGAGTCACAGTGAGCCCCCTCGGCACTGGTGTCCCAGCTGGCACAATAAGGCACAGTCCCCTCCTCCTTGGCTGGGACCCCAGGGATGGGTAATGTGGCGTGGAGAAAGGCACGTTCCCAAGTGCTGCAAATCCCCTCCAAATGACAGAGGATGCAAAAACACCTGGGGCTCTAAGGGACAGCCAAGCCAGGACGCCAGGCACAGCCACCTGCAGCACAGGGCAGCA
>NW_009644395.1:0-888 GCF_000690535.1 Cariama cristata | reverse complement strand
AGTTCAGAGAAGAGTGCCAAAAATGATTAAGGGACAGAGAGATTGATCTATGAGGAGATATTAAAAACTGCTAAATTATGCATATCTCAGCTAAGCGATGACTATGTTGGAAGCTAAGGCTATATATGCTGTATGTGAAGGGTGCAAACACTGTTCAAGGAGGGATTATGTAGGTATGTATGCTGGGCTATAGCTAAGAGTAGAGGGATGAAATTAAAAAAGAGAAAACTAAGATGAATGTCAGGGAAACCTCCTTGACAGTGAGATGCATTGAAGCTGTGATGTAATCTGCTAGGAGGTGTTGAAAACTGCACTGCTTGAAGCTTTAAATGAAACCAGACATAGCATCTTAGAGCATATTTACTGCTGGGTTTGGTGTGGGTGAGAAGACTCCTCTACCTAAAGGAGTCTGCTTAAACACTGTTCTGTTTTTGCTCTGTGTGCAACACTGGGCTTTACATGAAAGGATTTTCTGGGTACTACTGTAATGTGCATATTACCCTCAAAAAGGAGTTGAAATTCAAACACTGAGAAGTTGAGAAATGTCAACATTGCCTGCTGTTGTATCAACTTAAAATAGTGAGGAGAATGGGGAACATGGAAAAAGGCGGAAGCAGAGGTAAATAAACTGCTGCCTGACAGTTCTCAGCCGGAGTTGGTGGCGTATGATATGAAACTTGAGCTAAACAGAATTTGTTGTACTGGGAAGCAACAGGCAGTGTTTACGGTAGGCAGTGCTACCCTCCATATGTCTTCAGTGTGAGCAAATGCTGAGCACTGAACAGCAATCATGATAGGGGCTCTCATGAAAGTGAACAGAAGGCTTATCACAACTGTGGGTGGACTAAATGTCTCCTAATTGTAATGAATTTTGCATGAATTAGAAAT
>NW_009644394.1:0-891 GCF_000690535.1 Cariama cristata | reverse complement strand
GGCACCCTGGCTCTGCTGTTCTCTCCCACCTGTCTCACGCCGTGGGGCTGGGTGGCAGGTGGACACGCGGAGGCCACGCTGGCCTTCTCGCAGCTGCTTTGCCAGCACAGGGGCGGAGGGATGTTTCTGCTGGGAGGGGTGGCGTGAGCTGGTGCTTCCAGGAGAGTGGCGTGGCCAGGGTGGGGCTGAGCCCCTTACTTCTCAGTTGTCTGGCTTGCATCGTGTTGTGCTGTGGTCCGTGTAAGGATGAATTTGCCATTGCTGCATTATAAAAGGCAGCTGCAGCAGCCAGCAAATAAAAAATCTAACTGTAGCTGCCCTATTGTGACCTGCTGAGAACTCGGTTTTCCTGATCGGGAAGGATGGAGGGTTGAGAGGCGCCTGCAGTGATTTCAACCCGTGACACCGGGAGGTCTGGGGATTTTCCAGCCTGAGGTTTCAGTGATAAGATGCAGTCCATCTAGTGATCCATGGTCAATTTTCCCAAGCTGTATGCTGATGTTTTCAGAAGAAAAGCCTTGTGCCTTGTACTAGAAAACTATAGCAAACCTCTCCGTAGAAATGAAATAGCTGGAAGTATTTGTGCGGTAGGTAACCGACTAAGCCAGGGTGATCGCCGTTGCTGTGGCGGGGCTGGAGGAGGAGGTACGTGAGAGTGTTTAGTGGCTGCGTACCAGCTGGGAGTTTCTCTTCGCCTCGTGCTGTTTAGGACTTCTGATTCTCTGTGCAATTGTTCTACCGAGGAAGGCTGAATGACTTTGAAATGGTAGATCTTGCTAGTGTGGGAAAAAATGAAGGAAGATAATTCTGTTTTATTTTTCCTACATGTGAAAGCAGCATATGCCTAGAACGATGTGGTTGGTAACCTCTCCCCTGATTAAAAAAAAAAAA
>NW_009644393.1:0-887 GCF_000690535.1 Cariama cristata | reverse complement strand
TGGAAAGCTGATTGCTATGGGTGAACACACAGGAGACCTTTACAGCAAATTCCTGATTAAAGCAGAGCCTCTTGCTTTCACTTTCTCCCATGATTACAGAGGATCTACCAGTCATAGCTTGAAGTCTAGAGGAAGATACACAACCCTGCTTGATAACAAAGTTCATATGCTTTTTACTCCATCAGAGCAGTCAAGTGCTTGGAAATTGAAAAGTCAGCTAAACAATAATGTATACTCACAAGATCTCAGTGCTTGCAATGATGCGGAAAAGACCAGTGTGGAACTTAGTGGAAGAGCTTTAGCAAATCTCTCTGTAATGGATACATCAGTCATGCTACCATTCACATCTGAAGAAGTTAATTTAATCGAGATATTGGGCCTCAGGGACAGTGTGTCAGAGCCTCAAGAATTCAGCATCTCTGGCTCTGTGAAGTATGACAAAAACAAAGATATGCATGTTATTAACCTACCATTCTTGGAACATTTGCCAGTTTACTTTGAACAAATCAGAGGCACCATTCTATCCACACTGCAGGCCATACAAAGTTACCTGAAGAACGTTAACATAGAACAACGTATGAGAAAATACAAGGCAGCTTTGGATAAACTCCCACAGCACATTAATGATTACATGGACAAATTAGATATGAAAGGCAGAGTTAGAAGCATGAAAAATGATTTGATTGCTTTCACAAAGGACTACAGAATAACATCTGAAGATCTCCAAATAATGCTGGAAAAAGCGACGCACAATCTTCAAGCAATACTATCTCAGCTGCAGGTCTGTCTGATACAAATTGAGCAATACATCAAAGATCATTATGAGCAGTATGACATTAAAGCACTTATTGTACAGCTTCTTGACCAAATAGTTGAAACAATGGCAG
>NW_009644392.1:0-888 GCF_000690535.1 Cariama cristata | reverse complement strand
AATTTCCTTCCATGAATTCCAGTGTGTTACTGTATTTCTGTAACCAGCACTGATGTATCTTTCCCCTTACTATTTTGCTAACTGAATCAGCAACCAATCTCCTATTAAGTTCACTGTTGCCATCCTGATTAGCAGGTTAGTAGTACAGTCATAATCCTGCATTTCTTCTCTTTCAGCTCCAGAACATTTTTTTACATATAGCCCCACCCCTCCCATTGACTATCTAATGCATGCTTTGTAAATGCTTTGCTTCCTGGTATTGGTGGTGTACTATCTAGCTACCCTCCATCAACTTTCACATCTATTTTTAATGCTTTCATTTAAAGCATCCTAGTTCCCCTACTTTATAAGTTATACCTCCAGAGTTTACAGACAAGCACTAATATACTAAACTGGGTAGTGGAAAAATAGTTAGAATTTAGTTAATTCTGAGAGTTCTTCACCATTTCCTACTTGAGTTCCGTCAGCTTCTGTGCTGCTCTTAGAACTGAGGGTACAGAGCTTTGGCAACCAACAGGATGTATCACCCAAAGGAAGAGCTCTTTCGCACTCATCAGTTTCTCCCCTACACTTAAAGAAATTCTTTTGGAAGCATTTCAGAATTGCTGTATTTCACTACTCCTTCTAATCTCCCACACTTCTGTACCATCTGTTTCACTGCCTTACACACTCCTAACTGATGGTCTCCTTGGTTGAATCTTTAGCTAGCTAAGTGCTAAACAAGTCTCAGGGGCTCATATTTAACAAAATATAAGCCAAACATAGATTTATTTTCACACTTAGTTTACCTATATACAATATAATTGCCACAGAACACTTTTGCCACCTACACCAACTTTGTTTCACTGCCAGGAAAATTCTCTTTGATTTTGAAAAGCTTTTTTTTTT
>NW_009644391.1:0-888 GCF_000690535.1 Cariama cristata | reverse complement strand
TCTATTAAACGATTTTTTTTCTAGCCTGGGTTGTAAGGAAGCATATATACGTGCACTGCAAGCTGTATTGTAGTTCCTATTGAAAGTGAATAGTATTAACCAAATCCTACCTAGATCAATGGTACACACTTGTGTGTACTCTTACACATTGTACACACTTGTACACATTGTATAAGTGTGTGAATGCATTAAGTAAGCTCAGCAGCTTCTAAAATTTGCATTTCATGACCTTGGTTATGAGTTACCCATCTGAAAAGCAAAAGAGACGTATTCTTCTCCATGAAAATAGTAAAATACAATAAAATAAAATTCAAAAATAGAATTAAAAAATAAAATAAACAAAATGAATGAAACAGAACAAAACAAAACAAAACATTCAACTTTATCCCGGTTTAGTGAGCAGCAAAGAAATCTTAGGATAAATCTTCCTTTTATGTTTGGTCTACTGCATTCGTTGTATATACATATATACCTATTACCATCTAATTATAATCCATTAAATCAATTAAATCACCTTCTCTGGTATTTCCCATTCAGGGAAGTAAACCAGTTAATCTGCAGGTGATAACTGTTGAGAAGACGAATCATCATTTGCATGGAAGACATTCCCTGATAGGAAAGAAGGAAAGATTGTCACACTCCTGGGACTTGCTGGCTTCTGCATCACATTAATTCCCCCACTGATGTGTCTCAAGAAGGAAGAGGGTGAGTCCTTCCAAACCCCTGGGAAGGAAGATTTCAGAAGGAAGATTGCACCTAAGGTTTATGTTTTTCAGGTGAAAGGAACCCAGGCTCAGCTACTCAGCTGGTGTCTGCCAGCCCAGCTCCAGCAGCAGTGCTTTCAGCAGAGTCCTGCTGGCTGACATAAGCTGAGGGCTGGAGGCAAAA
>NW_009644390.1:0-887 GCF_000690535.1 Cariama cristata | reverse complement strand
TGCAAGACAAGGCATGCAATACAATGCACGCAGCAGACTACAATAGCATCCATGAAACACAATACAAGATATAATGCAAGGTAATTCAATCATACAGTAGGTATGGTATTGTGTGTCTTGTGTTCTAGGTCGTGTCTGTGTTGCATTGTATGGTATGGTACGGTCGGTATCCTGTCCGAAGTGTGACACTGGACTTTATGTTCTGTTTTCTGTTGTATTGTATTTTGTGTTGCACTGCGACTTGTCTGTCTGGTACGGTATTTGTGGTGTGTCTTGATTGTACATATTGTATGATGTGGTATATATTGTATGGTATGTATTTTATTGTGTGGTATTTATTGTATTGCATATATGGCATGGTCTGTTATGGTATAAAGCGTATGTATTGTGTTGTCTGTTTTTTATCTACGGTATTATTCTCTGCACTGTATTGCATGTTATGGAGGTAGTGTACAGTATGATGTTTATTGCATTGTATGGTGTGGTATGTACTGTATGTATTGTATTCTATTGCTTGTATTGTAGAGTATCCTGTGATATTGCTTGTAACGTATGTTATGGTGTCATACTGTATAGCCTGGTATGTATTCCATGGTAAGGTATAGTGTTGCACAGTACTGTATTGCATTTTGTATTGTATGTGTTGTATTTTGTATTATATGTACTGCATTGTGTTGTACGTAGTCTACTGTATTTTCTATGGTCTTCTATTCTGTGGTACTTAGTGTCTTGTTTTGTGTGGCGCAGGGTTTTTCTTCTTCTTCTGTGCTGTATTGAGTGTCTTGTATTGGAGTTTATGTATTGTCTGTATGGTATGGTATGCACCGTATGTATTGTATTGTACTTTCTGTATTGTATGCTGTGGTATGTAGTGTATCATTTGCATA
>NW_009644389.1:0-887 GCF_000690535.1 Cariama cristata | reverse complement strand
CCAGCTGCTGTTGCAGTGGGTCCCAAACATGCAGCTGGTGGCTGTAGGCAGAGATGGTAAAACCTTTGAGGTGATTTGTCTTGATCTTTTACTGGCCCTTGGGCGGCTATAGTGATAGCATGATCTGCAGGCAACCCTATCATGTTTTTGTCCCTGTTTTCTTGTACTACCTAAGATCCCTGAGACCATGAAAGACTTTAAAGGGTTTTATGGGAAATACATCGGTAAGGAGATGAGGGTTGTAGTCTGCTACTCTCACAATTTGAGCAGGACCCCTAATGCATCTTGACAGAAGACTGGATGATCTTTTGGGATTTGTGCTCAGATCTTAAAACTACATATTTATACAAAACCTAAAACACTGAGGACTTGATACGAGATGGAAAGCTGGATTCTACAGACAAAACAAAGTATCCTGAGATGTTGTCTTCAGTCCTGGTCACCTTTTAGTTGGCCAGCTCCATCTACCCTGCCTTCCTGGGCTCAGTTGAAGCTGGAAAGGGCTAGCAGGAAGATGTGGGAAACCGCATTTGTGGACTATTTGATAAGACCACACAGCACGCAACAAAGGAGGAAAGGAGATAACACCCCTTCTGGGGACACAAGTCAGCCAGGTGTGTCACAGGCATCATTTTGTGGGACTTTAATGTGAGTTGTTTTTCTTTTCTTATCTCCTTGACAAGCTCTGCCAGTTTACCAAGTCTGACTGCCCTTCAGGATACCTGATTATCTCATGTCGTTGGTCTCCTCTCGCAGGTTGTCCCCCTGGGTACCCCTTATTCCAAGCTCCAGTGGTGCAACCCTCAACTGGTCCACATTACAGCTGTTCTTTCTCCACACTTTCATACTCTGGCTTCTTTTTTATTTCCCTCCCCAAAGACCTAGAA
>NW_009644388.1:0-887 GCF_000690535.1 Cariama cristata | reverse complement strand
TATAAAAAAATGTATATATAACACTTACTCCTCTCCATCTAAATCATCTCTGTGGTCTTCTGAATGTGCCCTGTGTTCCCTGCCTGCCCTTTCCAACGACAGCACAGATCCTGGCATAATATGTCAATATTTCTTTATTTATGGGTGCACTACCACTTGAAATAGCTTTCCCCCCCCTCCCTCCCGTGCCAGCTTCCCAACCTCTACTGGAACTTGAGTAACGATGTCCCCCGCACATTTTTGCTGCTAAACTACCCTTTCATTACGGTCAATGGAAAGATTTGAAGGTTTACATTCATCGTGGGGTTTTTTTGGAGCGGGAGGGAGGACGTAAAACAGTGAGGACTATTAGAAGGGCTTCATGCCATATGAAGAGCATGGCATCTAGCCATGCTGAGCTTGTGCTAAAAATTACTTGGCATTTTTATGCGGGCCTGTGGTCATACTCAATGAGACAGTGAGCAGAAACACTTGGAATATATAAATACACCCGCTCAGACCTGGCAGGGTTGAAAGGGTTAAAATCCACAGCGTTGACTTTACAGGATAAATTCTGATGCTCACTTCCTTAATAACTTATCCTCTGTACCGATAGCATGGAAATGACTGTGTACCTTCACAAAGATGTCCTTTTTTTTTTAAGGGAGAGCAGGATAAGATTATTATAGTAAAATAAAGACCTATTCAAGGTTGAAAATATTAGACAAATACGCTCTCACTTTTGTGGTTTTTTATACATTTCTGAATATATACAAAATTACATATAAAAATATATGAAAACATATATAAAATCAATTATTTATATAAAAAATAAACTGCATATATAAGATAAAGAACCATTCAGGATGAAGTATGTTGGAGAAGTATGACCTACCTTTGTGGGTTTA
>NW_009644387.1:0-887 GCF_000690535.1 Cariama cristata | reverse complement strand
AAAAATAGAAAAAGAAAAATACATATGTACAGACACTGTCAAATCAGAGGTTTTGTTCATTTTTCAGTACTGATGCAAGCAGTAGTGAATAAATTCTATCTTTTGGAGTGGAAAAATGAAACCTACTGTGGGTAGAAATAGCCATTATGACAAGATCATACCAGAATGTCTGGAATACCTTAAGAAAAAATCTCCCAGCTACCCTTCTGTTGATTACTTACAAGCATCCACAGTGAAATTGGTTTATTATATTTTTAGATACCTCAGAGTTTGAGAGGATTTGCTTTCAAAGATTCGGTTTAGGCTCATATCTTGAATTGGGCAATATTAGGATATTACAGCTCATTCAGATTCTTCCAGTTGCATATGCTTTGCCAGAGAGGAACTACCTGCTGTGTTCCTGTCTAACCTGCTGGCCTTGCTGCCAACCTTTCCTCCTCAGCAGAGGTAAGTAACGCTTTGGAGGAAACAACATGACAGGAAAGCACCTCTCCACAGGCTTTTACGCCGATATCTCAGTCCATTTGAACAGGTGCAGTCCATTTGAACAGGTGACAGATCCTATATCATACTGCAAATTAACTTACAACAGCTACCGAGCTTCTTTGTCTCTATCAGTTTTATGAAAAAAAACCCCAACTTTCAGAACCACAGATCTGCAACAGGAACCCTGATTTTCCAGTTCTGGCTTAGAAGTCAATCTGTATGCATCTGCCTGCACACAGTGGTGCACATGTACTATCACAGTATAACTAGGAAAAAAAACATCTCTTTTTGATGTTGTGGCTGCATACATTCAAATTGTTGTTTAAAAGCTAGCAAGTACAACAAAGATTTTTATGGAAAGAGTAAAGATTTCATTTAAAAAAGCATGTTTTTCCAGAGAT
>NW_009644386.1:0-886 GCF_000690535.1 Cariama cristata | reverse complement strand
ACCTCCCTGGGCAGCCCATTCCAATGTCTTGTATCAGTACAGATCATTAACTAAAGGAAAAGGCAAGTAATTTCACTTAACATAAACATCTGTTGTTGCAGGTTAAATTCAATCAAATTATCTCCTATTTTCAAAGAGTATAGAAGCCCAGAATTACTGTTAATCCAGTACAGCATGCATGTCTTGACCTCGGTTTACATGGGCAGGTCGGGTAATCGTTCTTCCAGTCTTTTTGCATGCTTCCAGCCTGCATAGCCAGAAACACCAAATTTTAAGATATCCGTTGTCACTGAAAAGGTTGTGTTCTTCAGAAATTCTATAAAACACACAGAAAATCCACCCCATCTCCTTTGAAGGCAGTAAGAGTAAAGAGCTAGTAGGGAAAATACACTTTGCTTCAATTTTGATATTTGCAAAGGTGTAGCTAAAAAAAGAAAAAAAAAGTCCCAGGAAACAAGAATTTCAGGGTGACTTTCACAGGAAAATAAAGTAGGAAATATGGATCAACACTGAAAAAGAAATTTAGGCCAGATGCCTAGCTGGTGTCAACCAGCACAGTCCCTCTGACAGTTTTCCCACTTACACCAGCTGGATCTGGCTCAGCCAGCTGGCCAACATTTTCATCAGAAAGCATAAGAGGATAAAGACATAAATACCCCATATAGTCACAATATGGGGTTTATTTGAGTGTGGTCTGTTGCCACACATCTAGATGTCAGTGACAGATTCATCTCACCTAACTTCAGACATCTAGAGGTAGGCTGCTGCATCCCAGCCAGTTGTCCCAGGTAATCAGTATCAAGTAAACATCAGAAACGCATCTAAATGAATCAGGCACCAGAAGTGTCCATCTCTTCCCATCAACTGGAAGGGAGTCTAGACACTT
>NW_009644385.1:0-886 GCF_000690535.1 Cariama cristata | reverse complement strand
GTATTCTTCATAACTATGTCTCTGCCCGTGCAGAGTACAAAACTGTAATGGCTAAACTACATGGAGGGGAATAGCAATGGGGCTTATCAGCTGATTCATCCGTAATGAATAACTGTAGGGGGTCTCTGCAAATGCTGTCTTTGTAAGATCCCATCAGAAGAGTCCTTGTTCTTCTGTTGTTACAGTTACTGGAGAAAACTATGTCTTCAAACTTCTCAGGGTTTTTTGAAAAAGAAAGTTCTAGTGATGATTTTTGGTGTCTAGCTTCACTGTTAGGTTTTGGTGGTTTTTGTTTCCTTTGGCTTATACTTAACAAGAAAAAGAAAGACATATGAACTACAATAATTGTTCATAGAGATAGTTAAGTAAATACATTGAAGTTGAAGGGAGGAAACACATATTTGTTAGATATTCTTAGCCATGTATACTCATGATATAATCTAGTCATGCACACGTCAGCAGTACTGCAGTACTCTTAGAAAGACAGACCTCATGCTATGCAAACCACAGTTTCTACAAAGAAATCATGTAATCTGTTCCCAGTAGCAAACCACTTGCTAATATCCTTAGGATTTTCCTTGTTTTTATAATAATCATGGGAAATATCCTGTGTATCAGAGTTACGCCATCTCTGAAACTGAAGATCATTGCAAGTGTATCACGAACTTCTGAGCCACCAAATTGTACAGTACTGTTTGACAGGTCTGGTGGGGTTTGCGATCCAAGAAGCTGCTTAGATGGGAAATGAAGAATTGTGTCTGGGGAATTATAATCATAGCAACCACGCAGTAGCTGCACCATTGCACACATCATCTGAACATATCTGTAGAATATAGGTCATAAATTTGTATAGAACATAAGGAATGAAGGATGTATATTTTTTTTT
>NW_009644384.1:0-885 GCF_000690535.1 Cariama cristata | reverse complement strand
TATTTATTCTTAAAGTAGGACAGAAACTATTTTGTCATGGCTGATGTACAATACTCCAAAGCTGCCAGCGTCACGTATGATGTCAACTTCTTGGCAAGAGGGAAGCATTTGAAAGTAGACTCTGAAAAGACAATTTTTATTTTAATAATTCATCACAGTTTTCTTCATGGTGAAGAATGCCTTTTTTGAATGATCACATTGTTGGGATAATTAAAACAATATAAAGTAAGTGGGATGAATAAATGTCTTTTTCTAACGAAACGCGGCATTGAACAAGGAGTATTCTTTTGTGACTGGGTTTCTGCATACAGCAAGGGTGTTTACAGCAGTACAGATGGCTTGTGATTCAACCTTAATTTAAGTTTCTGGCTGGATTGTACTCTGTATCAACGGGAATTATAATTTTAATACCAATCCTGTATTTAATTCCAAAACTGTTGGAGTTACTTGTTTACATATTTTGCTCCAAGATAAAATCTCAATGACAGTAAATAAACAGTGTCATGAAACCACTCTTTATTTATCGGTACTAACAGAATTCATTTTGACTGAACTGATTTTCCAAAAGGGTTTTTAAGGGTTTTGTAAGTTGGTTTTGTTTTGTTTTCTGTTGGGTTCCTTTTGCAAGCATTTTAACTTTATTACCATGTTGCTGAAAACACTGGCTTTGCACTGAAGACTGCTCTCACTTGTTGTGACCTTCTGTGTAACGGACTTTTAGTTAGCAAACACACTTTGAAACTTAGGGTTCCAAGTACCGGTATTTGCTTATAATCTTACCTTTGGAGGGAAATACGTATGGGGTAGGGCATCCTGTGGAAATTTTCTTTCCTCCTTCTGTAAAATCCACCAGTTTAATAGTTTTACTCTACTATTTTGTTCTGC
>NW_009644383.1:0-885 GCF_000690535.1 Cariama cristata | reverse complement strand
AAAAAAAATCTCTGAACCACATCTGCTTTCCCTTTTCCCCCTCTCTTCACACATCCATACCCTTCGTTTGGTCTCACTAGCTGTGGTGAAATGATGCACTAATTGGTCCTGCACGGACAAGACCACTTTGAGGGAGATGTGTTGCCATAATCCAATCTAATTAAAATAATTCTCAGGTCTGAGTGAGCATTTAAATAAAAAACCAAAGCAGCCTTTGACAATTGATCCTTGCTGTGAAAATGACTGAGAGCAATGAGTAATTTCAGTCCAAGTTGAGTTCCTAGCTCATTTGTCTTTCCATCTGCATATCTTTTAAATCCTAATTATATGTAATCAACAGTATAAGCAACATGATTCTTCTTGTAGTTGACAAATTCGTGCGTTCATTTTGCATACTTTCAGATACGTACATACCAATGAATATATACAGTCTTTCTACCTGAGAGAGTTTTACATCAGGTAATTACAACTTAGCTCAATTAAAAATGCTCTCAAAACAAGTACAGCGTCTTTTAGATCCACAAAGCTAATTTAAGAAGCCAGTGGGCAAGATTAGGTCAGCCCAACAATGAAGGCTTGCTGGGAATTAAAAGGAAGGCCAAAGATGTGTGACTTTATTTTTGGCTGGACTTTCCCAGCAGGGTGTTTCTACATTACATCAAAACTAATAATCCATCTGGGTGCAGAATAAGGCAGATCAGCCCTTTTTCAAAGTGACCAGAAAGGCTGTGTTACAAGTGCATCATCCACATGTAGCCACCAAAACCAGGGCTTGATTTTTAGGGTTTCTGAGTATCCGCCCTTCTAATCCACTCCATTCTTTGGGAGGAGCCCAATGCACCCTAGAGGAGATGACTTTCCTTGAAGGATTATCTACACTGACAG
>NW_009644382.1:0-885 GCF_000690535.1 Cariama cristata | reverse complement strand
GCTCCTGTAGTGTCAGGATATGGAACAATGCTGTATTTCGAGTATTTAAATATAAACCATCCTTCTTTATCTACATACAAAACAGGAAAAAAGGGCCAATATGTAGTTTCCTTCTGGTAATAACACCCTTTTTAAGCAAAACAAATACATTCTTAGTTGAGAAGCAGTAACAAGTTTTTGTTGTCTTCAATTTTTCTTCAAGTTCCTCTTATTTCTCATTACCTAGTCTTTGATGATATTATACTTATTGTGATTGATAAAACTTAACAGGTTTTCTGCCAGTTCTGGTGAATTACTGACACGAATGAACAATTTCTCTATACAATCAATGTCACAGATACTTGGTTACAATTATTAATATATTTTAAAGGAGGCACGATAAGTTGTTGGACAAAGAATCCATACACTGCATAACTTCATGTTGCAGAAAACGTTCAGGTTTTTTTCCGATTGCTTTCTATATGCGGTAAGAGGCTGATTTTCCTCTGCTGTGTCATTCTCACTGTTTAAGGCAACAGGTTCTTCCATTATTAACAAAAGGTCTGAATCACCTGAGTAGTCTTGAATAGTCAGCACCCCCACAAAAGAGATTTTGCGGAGATCATCCAGTTTCTATTTCTAAAGCACAAGATTTTGAAGCTTTTTTCCAAGAGGTAATAACAACAGTTATGAAATGAGTTTTAATACACTATCTTGGGAATAGTGGGAAACCTTCTGGCACACCCTAAAAAATACATCTTTGAATCAAGAATGGTAATGTCCTGGTAACAGCAGCTCAAGAACATTTTCCCACACGAATCTCCAAAATTACTAGTCTTTGTTCAGCTGTCATTTATGTTTTTGTAGTGGTTATGTTGCATTCTTTATTATATTTATCTTCCTTGT
>NW_009644381.1:0-885 GCF_000690535.1 Cariama cristata | reverse complement strand
TTAACCGTTAAGACAAAGCCTGCAATAATACATAAGGACAACATACGTTCTGGAAGCATCAGCAATTACACTGCTGTTGATTTTCTCATCCTCACACCTCCAAACATCTAGGCAACAGAACTCAGTTCCCACAGGGTGTGGGTTCCCTGTGGTTTTCACATTTAGCAGGGTGATATAACATCTGCTTGCCATGGAAAGGGACACCCTCTGCTCCACTCACATCAGTCCTAGCATTCTAGTGGCCAGAGCAGCTTTCTTCACAATGGAGAAGTAAACATGCAACAACAACAACAGATTCCTTTTCAGTTGGATCGGAAAGCTGGACTGACTCTCGCCATGGCCCTATGATATGTAGACAACAGAGCTTGAGGTTGCAGGCAGAAGAGGCTGGACTACTCACAGTTATCCTGGTTTAAATTGATCCCAAAATAACACAACAAGAAAGCTCTTGAGAGATATGACCAGAAGCAATTTGCAGTGATTAGTAGTGATTAAACTCCATCTGACTTCAAAGGAAAACCCCCTACTTTTCTTGTCTTCAGTGGTATCACTATACATTCTCAAAAAAACCCCACAAACAGAATGGGTTTCTTTTAACTACAAAATTATTTTTCAAATATCTAGATTATGACATTCCTCTGAATCAGCTACATTTGCTAGAAATTCTTGTCTTTTCCTGGTAAAAAAATCCTGACTTAATTTAGGATGCAAAATAGGGACTGGATAATATTTGTATATCAGGCTTAACTTTCTATGGACAAATGTACAGTTAATTAGTAATTTTTTTCCCCATCTAAGCTCTGATTCCTTGTATCTTATATTTCTATCCAAGTGGCAAGTAGATCTTGCTATATTTTACCATACCTTATATATTGAGAAAGACCA
>NW_009644380.1:0-883 GCF_000690535.1 Cariama cristata | reverse complement strand
ATCTGCACATTTGGCTGATCTCTGCAACTCCTTTTCTCTTTTTAGTCACTCTAGGCAAAAATAACATTGTGTGGTGAAGCACTGCAGAATAGAGAGCGTAATATCTTCCTTTTCCACCTGTAGAAAACGATCTGCATTATGCAAACCGTTTTTGCTCATCAGGAACAATGGTGCTCCATGATTGTCCTATTGCTGCACTACTGTTCTTAAATGCCCCTCTCTTTTCAGATGTTAGCTGTGGAGCCGCACCAGAAATTCCCAACGCTTACATCACAAGCACTCAACAGGAGAGGTATCTGCCCGGTGACAGAGTGCAGTATGAATGTGAACGTAATTTTCAAATGATGGGTGGCAATTATGTCACTTGTACAAGTGGAGAATGGTCACAAGCACCGACTTGCAGAGGTAGGAATCTGTGCTGTCCTCTTGCCTGTTAGCATAGACAGGACCGTTTGTTTACCTAAAGGCTATCCTTTTTACTTCTGTTTTCCTTGTGTGCCCCAGCTGTGTACTTACTATTGCTTCCTTGCACAGCACTTTAATTTAGCTTGATGCTTCTAGAAGTACTGGGGATATTTTCATCAACAGCAAAAACACCTTGAAGAAGCAGGGCCTAAAATGTGCTGCTCTGTCGGTCTCCTGTATGATAGTGGTATTTCCCCAGAGCCCGCCATTTCAGTGACTTTTGGCAGAAGGACGCTTAAGGGCTCCTCTGTTGTCTCTGTTCTGGTCAAACCTGTCAGGGAGTATCTGAACGGAAGAAGCAGTCGGGGAGAGAAACAGCCGTTCTTCTCCAGGGCTCCACTCTGACCGATGCAGATCCCAGCAGAGACTCGGATCGAAACCGTGGGAGACCTGCTAGGGCTGCGGAGGTGGGAAGAGC
>NW_009644379.1:0-884 GCF_000690535.1 Cariama cristata | reverse complement strand
ATTCAGGATTGATAAGATGTAGCCACTATTTCCAAAGTATTTGTACTCCACAGCCCACTAGAAAATCACTCATAGGCAGTGCCTTTAGCCTGAGAGGGAGACAGGGAATGGGAAGCTGGGCCAGTGACATTTATGAGTCTGTCTTGTTAAGAGGAAAACTGCAGAGACACACCCAGAAAAAGTATTAACTGATATCTTTTGTTATAGATTTCAGGGGTGGGGAATAAAGCAACTCAGAAGAAGAGAAGAGAGGATAACTCTTCTGTGTCCCAGACACCCACCTAGAACTTGCAGTAGGAATTCACAGATCTACCCACTCTTATCTATTCCCAGTGGCTTGGAGCCAAAAAAACCCGTCTCTTTTCAGGAAGTTTCTCTTCTCCAGTTTTTTGTGCCTGCTCAGATTAAAACACCCCAAATTTTTTAAGTGCTGACAAACTGGAAAGTATTCAAAGAAGAGCAAGGAGAAATGAATTATGAGTGCTGGAGGGACTCATTCGCAAGGAAAGATTAGAAGAACTAAATATGTCCAGCTTGGCAGAGAGATGACTAAGCAGGGGGGGGAAGTGATAAATGTCTACAAATATTTGAAGGGCGTATACACTGAGGAGGCAGAGAGATTCTGCAGTGTGAGCCATAGCAGGTGGTGGGATTAGGAGCAAAGGGATGGAATCAGAAAAGGAAAAAAAAAACCCAAACCAAAAAACCTCACAAAGTAAAAATTCAACTGAAGGCTAGATGAAGAAAAGTCTCCGTGAAAGTGATATATATCCACATCTCCCACACTGGGGATGTGGAGGTTTTCTCAGAGGTAGAAAACTCAGTATATGAGACATAAGGGAGGGCTGCGTGAGTGCTTTGATGCATGCAGAACTAAGGGAAAG
>NW_009644378.1:0-884 GCF_000690535.1 Cariama cristata | reverse complement strand
CAGAAGTTAAAAAAACTAATTTGATTGTGTATTTATTGAGATAAAACAATTTAGGGGAAAAAAATTATGATATTTTTAAAGGTACTTGGAGCAATGAGATTAAAAGCAGTTTCTCCTAAACTTCTGCCAATGCCCAAAATAAGTAATATATATTTTATTTATGCCTAAAATAAGTAATATATATTTTACTTATATATAAATTTTTAACATCATGTAGTCGTGATATTTAGTTTCATCAACTGAAATACAATATTTGTCCATAACCCTATAATAGATGTGATCACAAAATGGCTGATACACCCCCCCCAAAACTCCTTAGATCCTAAAAACTAGTATAAAAGATGGATTTTGACACATTAATTCTCCATTTCACACCCTTATTTACCTCTGCATGATTCTCTGCTGCTAGTGCGTGCCCCCTCAATCCTGTCGCTTCATTTCTGTAACTCTCTTTCCACTGAGCTGTAACTTAAGAGACCCATTGCTTGTTACTTCATACTGCATAGCTCACCTGCTTTTCCTTCTTCATTCTTATTTAGCAATGACCTTGATATAGATTAAACTTAATGGGTTTCAAAAACTCCAAATATAGCCAAAATCAATCCACTTGAGGCCGCTTACATGCAAGGGTCTCCATAAGGTTCAGTAGTCATGCTTCTCCTTAGTATTTTTGGAGACAAGCAATGGCTGGGTTATTTTTTTTTGCTGTGAAATAGCCTTTATGTTTACCTGTACCAAAAATGAGATTCATATTATGTTCCTTTCAAAAATAATAACTAAAAAACCCTACACATTCCACAGTAGTTCTATATTAACTCCATCCTAACATTTTGTTCTATATTATTGCATGTTTTGAAACTTTTGTTAGAGGTAGATTTTTTTTT
>NW_009644377.1:0-883 GCF_000690535.1 Cariama cristata | reverse complement strand
AAGTAAGCTTTCCTTCAGCAAGGACTGAATGAAGCCTGACTTTCTCAAAACGATGTAGACAAGTCCTAGTTTTGGTGTCATTAACCTACTTGCAGTTCATTTTTTCCTGTTAAATATTTTTACCATAATTTCACAGGAGAACGAATGCATGAGAATAAAAATCCTGGGAGATTGTTACTACTGTGTCTCAGGCCTGCCTGTGTCCTTACCAGTTCATGCCAGGAACTGTGTTAAGATGGGACTCGACATGTGTGAAGCAATAAAGTGAGTATAGCACAGAAGACTTTTTAATGTATTGAGGCTATGAAGATACTGAATAAAATCAATCTTAGTTTTCTTGTCAACATTCAAAGTGTATTTATTACCTGTAGTTGGATAGTTAACAGATTAGGTCCTAAGTTTGTCTCATGTCTTTGCACTAAGTGTATAATGAGATTAAACCTTAACAGACCTCCAGGAGGAGGAGAGAAAATAAAAAGTGTAACATGGTCTAATAGCCTCCTCCCTCCATAGGCAGGTGAGAGAAGCCACAGGAGTGGATATCAACATGAGGGTTGGCATTCATTCTGGGAACGTGCTGTGTGGTGTGATCGGCCTCCGGAAGTGGCAGTATGACGTCTGGTCGCACGACGTGTCCTTAGCGAACCGCATGGAGTCTGCGGGTGTACCTGGGTGAGGATCTTCCCTGTCGGTGCTGATTCACTCTGTTATCATGGTTTTCATAATCCTGGTTTCTAAGTCTGGAATTTGTAACTGTGCCATGACACAAATCCTCAGAATGGGATGATGAAAATAGGACAAATGTGTACTTACCAGAGCTGTAAAATGTTAGTATTTTCTGATTCTGTTTTCAATGAACTATAAAGTTCTGTTCTTAGGCAAG
>NW_009644376.1:0-881 GCF_000690535.1 Cariama cristata | reverse complement strand
CACAGCCACGTCTGTCCTTCATCCCGCATGGCCAACTTGGTGAACAAAGCTCTCCCATCACCGTAAATCCCCCAAAGCCCGGCAGCAGCGATGACGAGCCTTCTCCTGACACCCCATCGCAGTGGCACTCACCACCCCTTTGTCCTCCCTAATCCCTCTCCTCCACCCACCGCGGCTGGGAAATCACCTTCTGTGTTCAGTAACCGACTTCTCTGGCTGGCAAACCTCACCCCATTCTTCTTCAGCCTGGCAATGAACTTCCATTTTCTCGGGCTACTGATCCTAACAGTCCCGCTCCCACTGGGAAATCATTTCTGCTCTCAGAACATTGCTTCACTAACAAAGCCGGCCACCCTCTCCCTCCCTCCCTCCCTCCCTCCCAAATTCCTCCGCTGCCAGAAATCCACTGCTGCTTTCGGGAAACTGCTTGCACTTCCCAGAACCGCTCCTCACCACTGCCGTGATTCCGCGCGTGCTCGGCTGAGGGGCTGTGAGGTTCCCCGAGGCCCCGGGGACGGCCACCGGCACACGGCCGCAGGGCGCAATGCTCAGAAATGGCACGGCGGGTCGGGGCTTTCCTAAAAGAAGGCTTCCCTAAAAGAAGTCTTCCCTAAAAGGTCGGCGCTACGGAGGGCTGGGGCTGCGGGAAGAGCACGGGAGGTATTTATCGGCGGCTGGAGTGGACGAAGGGCAGCGGGGCGCTCTGGCAGCCCGCGGGCTGGGCTTCGGGACGCTCGGGTGTCCCCGAGGAGCCGAGCCAGACCCTGGCGTGGGCCCGTGTGACACAGGAGGAGCAGCCCGGGCGGCCAAGGGGGTCACCAAGGCCAGGCTGGATGGGCCGCTGGGCATCCCGGTCTGCTGGAAGGTGTCCCTGCCCGTGG
>NW_009644375.1:0-882 GCF_000690535.1 Cariama cristata | reverse complement strand
GGAGAAAGTCCCGGACAAAAGGGATTTGACTGCTTGGTGATTAGCATCATTTGTGGTTTGATTTAAGTGTACGAATATGTATATTTGCATTTGATTCTAATAACAATGAGTTACCTTTTGCCAGAGGCTCCTACCGTATCAGTTTTATTTTTTACAACTACTGTTTCTATTAGATTTGCTAATTTTGCTTTTATGCCAAGATGCTACAGCAGAACCGTCAGCTGCAAGAGCATAAATTCTGCACACAAGCTACACACCCTGTCAGCAGCTTGAAATTTCATAATAACTTGTGGAAAGATAAGGCAAAACCTCCGTTTCTCCAGGGCACCACCCATTTCATCAGAGTGCTTCCCCCTTGGCACCGACTCTGTGAAAACAACAATAAAATCAGAGGGAAGGAGGGAGGGGTGAGATGGGGTGCTCCGGACCCGAGCTGTGCCCTGCTTCACCTTGCAGGGCTGGCAGGTGCCTGCAGAGCCGGCGCGGAGAGACGGGACCGGCCATGGGAAAAGTGGCTGCGGGGAAACCTTTCATCGCTTCCCATCGGTTAATCTTTACCTGCCTTGGTGATCGCTGCCGACGACTGATGGCTTTCAGTGCTCCTCTTTGAACCCCCCGCTATCTCCCTTAACACCAGCATAACAAACACAGTATCCCCAATTAATTTCTGCAGTGGCATGAGACAGTTTCCAGTATTTTTCCATAACCTGTTTATTCTGCACTACACCTTTATTCGAAGGCTTTGCAAGCTCTGTACAGAAATTAGCAGTGCTCTTTGCAGCTGAGGACTTTCAATTTTTTTTCCTCGGTAACTGAAATGCTATTGAATTTAATTAGAATTCAGCAACAGGGAAGAAAATTTCAATTTTCTTCTGTCCAAAG
>NW_009644374.1:0-881 GCF_000690535.1 Cariama cristata | reverse complement strand
GATACAGAGTTCATCTTGATCTATCCTCTTTCAGCCCTATTACAGATATGTCACTTTTGTGCTTCACTACTTATTCTCCACCATGACATCAGGCAGGCAGGAGAGGAAAGAGATGTTAAGAGTCAATGTGGTGTGAACCCATAGCATTAAATATCTGAAAGCATGTATAGTTTTCTGTCAGACCACCTATTCCTACCATTACAAAGCTTTTTAGTTAAAAATGCTGTTTTGATGGATTCCACAGAGCAGCTGTAGGCCACTTATGCTGTTGCGAAACTAGCAGTGTTTTGTGGGCACAGCCTGGAGGCTACTGGTTTAGATATTGGACATGTAAATTCCAGGCTTGATTCTGCCAGAAAGCGCCAGTTATTTCTACCTGCCTGTGTAACTTTTGTGAATAAGCAAGAACGAATGTTAACTGTGGGAGTCAGAGCTAGGTTTTAGGTTTTTTTCATGCAAATGCAGTTATGTTAACTGTTATATGTAGAATTTAATGCACATGTTTTATGATCATTTAATATCTCTCCATTTTTAGGCATTACCCAATTGGTTTGCTGTTTGATCTCCATGCGTCGAATACAGCCCTTCCTTGGAGCATCACAGTGCATTTCAAGGTAAAATTGAAGTAGGCTTTTAGTTAAGAACAAGTGAGTGTGGGATTACATGACATTTGGAAGCTAGGAAAAGGTTTCATAGTTATTTTATAAATAAGTGAATGGTGAGACTTGAAGGGGAGAATGTTAATTCTTCAGGAATCGTCTAAAGTTTTCTGTAAAAACATGGGCCTGTATGTGCTTTCAAATGGCTTTCCTTTGAAAATGATTCTATTATAATCTGAAAATCCAAAATTGTTTTTCAAGATAAGTTACAGGACTATGTCA
>NW_009644373.1:0-881 GCF_000690535.1 Cariama cristata | reverse complement strand
GGTTCTGTTTGGCGATACGAGAGAAGGGGATGAAGTCAGGGGTGGAGGTAAAACTGTGAGGAAGAAAAGGTGTGAGGTGTTGCAGGGGTGTTGTCTGGAAGTGAAACCCTTTGAGATCTGTATACCCCAAACCATCCTAGAGAACTTGGATCTTTCCATCTGGTGCTCCTGTGATGGGCAAAACCCTGTTCTTCAGGAGTGGCAAGGAAATAGCCCACCAGGGACCCGGCAGCACTCAAAGGACCTGGAGAGGTGGGGCAGGAGTTTCTTAAAATAACTTCTTAATGCCTCAAGCTACAAAGCTTAAGAGCAGAGAGCACAGCTAGCAGTTGAGTACCGAGCATCTTGTTTAAAGAAAGATGTTTCTTTTTGTGCTGCAGACTGTAATTCATGTACTTAAATTAATTTGGTGTCTCTTTACCATGCCATGTTTTTTAGCTCTGTGTCTCGTTCTCCCATTTCACTGTCCCTTTCAGCAACCCACTTACATCTCCGCTAACACCTGTACTCTTCCATACAGCCACATGTATGCAGCAAATACGTATGAGTGCAGAGGGGACTGTTGCTGGTACAACAGGACTTCAGAAACCCCACATAAAGACATGTGTGAAGGGGTTGCATGTTTTGTTTTGGCTCAAGTTGAGCTTGCCACGAGAGGAAGTTTGGATCCCGAAGTAGTAGTTTGTCTTGAAAGGCTCCCATGACCTTAAGTGCGTTTAAGAGCCTGAGATGTGAGACCTGCTTGAGTTCAAACTCTATTCACTCCATGACCCAAAACAATCAAAAACTTGAGCAAAAATATCCCCAACCCGCTAATGTTCTCCAGACTTGCACAGACTCTCCCCAGGCGAAGGCTGCATTAGAAAGAACTTCTTCACTGT
>NW_009644372.1:0-881 GCF_000690535.1 Cariama cristata | reverse complement strand
GACAGACCTCTGGCCTTCCACAGCTCAAGTGTTTGTTTGCCATGTTCTGAGTTTTCAATGAAGCAGGCAAGAGTCTATAGCATCTTCTGAGAAGAACAGCAGCAAGCAAGAATTCATCTCCCCCACCGCCCAGTGCTCCTCAGGAGGACTGTAGGCAGGAGGCAGAGGCAGCACAAACCCTCCTCACGATACCAAACTAACTGGTCCCGTTTTGCCTTCTTAAATTGCAGTTGTGAGCAGTCAAAGACCACACAAGCACATACACAGCTAAGCCCAGTGCTTGTACAGGAAGCATCAGACCTACGCTTATGTTCATACAGATGATGCCACATCCTCATAGGAAGGGACCTGCAATGCAACCTCCCACAATACTTAGCTTTGCTGCCAAGCCAGGAAGCCTCAGGTGATGCTTGAAGATGAGTCTCCTGAAAATATTTTTATATTCCAGCCACAGCCCAGTGATTCAGATATTTAGCACCACAAAGAGAGTCTTGAATGAGAATGTCTTGTTAAGGAGTCCTTTGAAACAGGTTGTTTTCCCATTCTGTTCCATGGCAATCGTAGACAGACTGTGCTTCCAGCATCTCTTCTGTTCCAGCTCTCTGCCAAGAACAGCCCTTTGCTCAGCTATCTCCTACTGACCTAAATTCATACACGCAGTCTTCTTCCTCTAATCACAGTCTTCTGCCCTACAAAAGGACTCCAAACCTGAAATCCTTGTCTCTTATATTCATTCCTCCAGCCATCAGGCCCACAAACGTGTAACAGCTTCTGAAGGTCAATGCTTAGCCTGCTGCCCATGACACCAGCCATAATAAATGTTCTTCAGGCCAAATTATGCCCTCGGGGAAGCCCGTGCAGTCCTGTGGCCTTCTGTTGAT
>NW_009644371.1:0-881 GCF_000690535.1 Cariama cristata | reverse complement strand
AAAAAAAAAAGCAGGTACTGTATGAAAGCCTATAATAGATTCAACTTTAAGGAGAAAAGGAAATACGCATGGTAAGATTTCTTCCAGGGCTACGGATGTTGCTTAAGTGGCATCGTTCCAGGGACAGCCCTTGAAGGCATTTGTGCTTCAGAAAGTTGCAGGGACAAAGGGATAAATGAACCTTTGCCATGGGCTGTGGCAGGGTAGAAGATGCATGAAGAAAGATCGTGCAGAGTTGCTGACATGCTGTGTGCGACTTACATGGAGTAATTTATGCCTGTGTCCTCAAGCATGAGTTGCTTTCCAATTCTCCTTTTTTCCCAGGTTGACAGTCATTAGTTGGTGACTTAATTCCTCAGCTTGTTTAGCTATAGAGTACAGACTACAGAGGAAAGGGCCGCTTTTTCTGCTTCACATACTCTGCGTGGGGGGAAAAAAAGGTGAAAGCATCCAGGCAGCATAACCAGGCACGTCAGAGGTGTGTGTTGTTACCATCCCTCTGTGGGAATGCGGTCCAGCGGCGTTCCTGTGGAGTGGTGGGGTGGGTATGTTAGACTCTGTGCCCAAACAAAGCCCGGGCTCTTGTTTCAAAAATACATTTAAAAAGTCAATCTACATTCTGCTGCCGTTTGTACCTCATGCCAAGACAGTTGTTTCAAAATCCACTACAGCGCTGGACCAAACTGTTCCTCTCTCAGTAACATGTAAACTGACAGTTGTTATCCAGCTGTTGAGCAGGTCGCACGTTAATGTAAACTGTACAGTCTACTAACCTGCGGTCGTTGTGCTGTTCGCAGTGCTCAAATACCTGGTGCTACTGAGCTCAGTTTATGCATCAGTGGGTGCACGTTCACCAAAATTAAAGTGAGGCCATCCATCAG
>NW_009644370.1:0-879 GCF_000690535.1 Cariama cristata | reverse complement strand
GTGGAAGAGACTTTCAAATGCAGGGAGATACAGATGCAAACATCTACCTTACCCTGGTAAGGTAGGTTTCTTCAGTCATAACATGAGTAGCTTCTGTAACAATTATTTAAGTCACTTTCATGAAATGATCATATATAGAAAACAAAGTACTTCTAAAATATTAATTTCAAGATGAGTCAGTTTTATCTTGAAAATCAAGGCAGAGCGATTTTTCGTAGATACTTGGCATGGCAGTTAGCAGAACCTTTACTAGGATTCTTCTGTTTCTATCCTTTTTCACTCACATTCTCTAACAAAAAGAACCAGCGAGACTAACTTCCTCACAGATTATTATTTAATTCGCCTTTACAGCTTGAGAAATCATCTTTACTAACTTCACTCCATTTGACATCGCTTAAACCTCAAGGTTTGTTTTGCAACCTAGAGTCTTTTTGGTGGAACTTTGTACCTTAAGTTCTATCTCACACACACACACATATATATATGTAAAAGCATTATGCTTCCCAAGAGCAGTAAAGGAGCCCTTTATATCGTAAACCTCTCTCATCGTCAGCCACGAGAATATAAATTGTGGTTTTTTACATTACCATACCCACAGTCTAAGTTGAGCAGCAGTAATACCATCAGAGACTGAAGTCACGCAGATACCTTTCCATTAGTGTTCTTTCTTTGGTTACCTCCCTATTACACATGCACAGAAATCACTTTTTTCTGTTTGTGATTTCAACTATTTCAAGCTAGAGAAAAAGCCTGTATGTACAGCTGTCACAGTCATCTCATACTAGAATACTGGTTTCAAATGTTTTTCATCTTCTGTTCATCTATGCCACGTTCACAAGCGGCCAAATACTGAAGCGTGGACATTCGAAATCCACCCTT
>NW_009644369.1:0-879 GCF_000690535.1 Cariama cristata | reverse complement strand
GGTCCTGGGTACTACTTACAGGTACCCCTTGTACGTGACTCAGCCCACTGAGCACATCCCTCTCATCTCACAGAAAGGATACCCAGAGGCAGTTCTACAGAATGCAATGCTTTGTGCCCAACTTCTGTTCTTCTTAAATCCTGAATTCAGTTACAGCTTGTATCACAGTTTCTTAGAACTTCTCCTGCAACTGTGTATTTTTTAAATACTTGTAAGAAAAATTCTAGGGTCTGAGGTGTACATCAAGGCAGACTAACAGTCATTCTGTGTAAAGACGTAATTACAAGACAGAAATGCCTTTAAAAAATACCTATGGCTGATTTCTGGGCAAGAAATAAGAATCGTTTTCAAGGAAAAACAACAAAAGAGTAGTGAAGCCAAAGCCATATACTCCACAGGCACAGATCAAAGTGCTTCAAAAATTAATGGAGAAGGAATGTGCTTTTTGTGACCTGCCATTGTATTCACCATGTCCATAAACTAAGACACCTACGTCTTTCCTGGACCTCCAGGCACGCTTCTAATTAAAGACAGAAACTCGAATCATTTTTCTTCTAAGAACTGACAAAAGTAAAACCTGTTTATTGGTCAACGTAGGACCGTGTGACATTGCTACCCTTAAAGCATCATTACCTTCATGTAATCCCAGATGCCTGGGGAAGTGCTGTCAACTTCAACGCACGCTTAGAAGAATATACAGCCCAAACTCAAGTATGCGATAACTCAGCCAAGGGAACAACACACAACTGACCTAGTAAGCACAAGTATCTAATAACCCTACACCTAGTAAGCTACAAACGGGAACTCTACAGTGCTGTGGTTTAACCTCAGGCGGCAACGCAGGACCATGCAGCTGCTGGCTCACTCCCCTGCCCCAGT
>NW_009644368.1:0-879 GCF_000690535.1 Cariama cristata | reverse complement strand
AGCTGAATGGGCTGAACAGTGTGATTTTCCTGAAGGAGAAATGGAAATGCATATGTAAATGATTCAAGAGGATATGGAAGTGCCATCAGCTGTGGGCTGCTAAGTCCCTGCCTTTCTTGACATTGTAGATGATGTTGGACCTCAACTAGTTGAGGAGAGAATACCTGCTCAGGGCTTGTGGACATAAGCGATGGAAAAACCTCGAAGATGGGCTGTGATTCATACTGCAGTCTCAAAACAGCCAGTGTAATCCACCCTCTGTTATGATATGGGATGGCTCTGTCTGTCTTGAAAGGAGCTGCTCCTTTTAAGTAAAAGAGGAGGTGCACTGTGGACTGAAGAGTTGCCGTGTGTGGGGAGTGAAACCTTCCTTTCTTCCTGCCCTGGGAAGCCTCACAGAACCAGATATGCTCACATGATGAAGACGCCAGTATCAATTTGCTCACATAAGACTTCAGTCTGAAGCCCTCAGGGTAGTGTTTGTATTGGTTTCTGATGAAGTCCTCATAATGTCAGATGATAAAGCTCGAGAGAAAGACAAAGGGATCGGATCTCCCTGACTCTTCCTTGCTGAACTCTTTGGTAGGACTGTTCACTCAACTCTGGCTGAGATTTTGGCTAATGCAGCTCATGCTAAGGCCTGAGGTATGCGGGGAGCAGCACCATTAGGTCAAAGCGAGAGCACCATGTAGGCAGGATGGGTGGCCAGTAAGAGCTAAAGGGCTGTTACGCAGCCATTGTCACCTGCAACCATCGTCTTTGTGTATTGATTATCTGGCAGTTTTGTCAGAATCTGCTAACTGATGGAAATGGTATAGACCAAACATCCAAGCTGGAAAGTATAAAATACCAGCTTACCCAAAAAGCTTTTGAAGCGGA
>NW_009644367.1:0-879 GCF_000690535.1 Cariama cristata | reverse complement strand
TTTCTTTTCTAAGACCATCCCAGAAATAAAAACTAAACCAGATAACTTCTTTGAACTTCCTGCTCTAGTAACTACATCACACAACTTCCCAGATAGGCAAATATAGCAAAAGTCATAAAGCAATTTGGGTTGGAAGGACCATGCTGAGCTCATCTAGTCCAATCCCAAGCTCAAAGTAGGGTCAATTTCAAAGTTATCTTAGGTTGCTCAGAGACTTACTAAGACAAGGCTTTAGTGTCTCCAAGGATGGAGATTTATCAACCTTTCCCAGCCTCCGTCCCAATGCTTAACTAACTCTTATTGTGAAGATTTTTTTTTTTCCTTATACATAATCAGAACCTCCCTTGCCACAGAGCAGCTCCCCTAGGCAGGTTGTTCAACCCCTATGACAAAACCTCAGTGCACTCAGGAAAGCTTCTGGATTGCCTGTGCTCCACCACATTGCCCTTCCAGAAGGTATCAGCAATTAAAGCCCCCAGGAAAAAAGAGAGTCAATGATTATGAAGGTTTTTCCACCTGTCAAAAACAACAGCAACAGGCTTCCTCCACTTCCTCTTCTTGACTGGATAGCCTGTAGGTGGTGTTCACCACTGCATCCCTCTTGCTGGCCTCTCCTCTAATTGATTCTGACCTATGAGGTCACACAGCCCGTTCTACAGCAAAGCTCCGTGTGCTTGAGCTCCTCTGTTGTAGGAACTCCACTGCCTTTGTTCCTTATCTTCCTAAAGACCTTGTATCAGTCCATTGCAGCACTCTAGGCACGCAACTTGTCTCACCAGGTCTCTCATTCCCAATTAAATTACAGTTCTGCAAGTCTATACATAGCTCAGACATTCTACCCCATCCTCCATCTCCTTAAGTGAGGTTTCTGAGTGTCTC
>NW_009644366.1:0-879 GCF_000690535.1 Cariama cristata | reverse complement strand
TTTTTTTTTTCCCCAAACCTTATGCTTTTTCCTACCTGTATGTAATTATCCACATACTCAGGTCAATTTATTACCCTATGCATAAGCACATTCTCTCTCATTTTTCTTTCCCTTAGGACCTTTACATTAAGATAACGACTCAGACTGCTCAAATTGCCCAATTGCAAATGCACTTTGATCAAATGATGACTCAACGAGACTCAAAGATTACTTCTGCAGGGAAAGTCAAGGCAAATTGATCAGTGCTGTCACTGGTGAGAAACAGCTCCTGAAGGAATAGTTCTAAAATGCATTATCTTTAACGTAATCAAAGGAACATTTCATTTAATTTTAAAATGCCTTGCAGTATTTGTTACTGCTATCGTTTCAGGGGGTTACAGGGACAAAAGTTAATCACAGTGACTAGACAAACACTAAATTGTTTAATTAAGGCTATCCAGCTTTCTTTGTGTAGTATTTTTCTAACTTGGTGTACACATAGATTATTTTTTAAATAGTAAGAACATAGGCAAAAATAATCTTTCAGGGTAGAGGTGCTGAGACTAAAGACGCAAGAGTGTTGGCGGTCTAGGAAACTAAAGAATAAAAAGATGGTGTTCTTACCACCTCATGATGCATTTTAGGTTGAAACAAGAACAGACCAGGCATGCCCATGGCATGGTTTTTCCAGAAAGCATGAAGTAGATCATAATCCACCCATGGATTACCCAGGCGGCATGAGTGAAAATTTGGTGTATTGCCTAGATGCTGCTCCCAAAGCCAGTGATTAGGAGGAGTTTGCAGCCTGCTGCCCATTTTTCTATTTCGGATTTGCACTTCTATAGGAAGAGTGTGTAGGTGCAACAGTAATGGAGGGAGAGAGAGTCTCCAGAGGCAAAG
>NW_009644365.1:0-878 GCF_000690535.1 Cariama cristata | reverse complement strand
ATTCTTGCTGCCTTTTTTTTTTTTTTTTTGATCATCTTTTTCATACTACTTCACTCCCACTTCATAGAGGTTCAGCTCCTTTCCCTTGAAGATGATCTGGAAACAAATGTAGTTTTTACCAGGCATTAAGTTTTGTGGTCTTTCATTCCTGATAATGTGTATTCATTCAAGCACTGGCGTTGCATTTCTGATCATTGAGTCAGGACCAGTTCTTGGCATGGTTTACAAATTCAGATTTATTTGTAGCCTTTTCTGTCACAGCATTTTATTTCCCTGGCAGATCCAAGCATAAAATTGTTGATATTCTTATAGTCCTACCTTTTCCACTCTTTGCTGTTGATGTGATGTTAGGACCTGTTACTCATCAGAACCTGATGCTTGCAGCCACCTGGAAGCATGGAAACCCAGCTGTCAAATTACACATCATCTGAGAACATCTTTTTTTTTTTTTCATACAATGTTAGTTGCTAAAAATCACATTTGAATTGATGAGAAGGGGGGGTGGTGTGAAGCAAGGTGCTAATCAAAATAACACGATTTTTGCATCTGATATCTAGAGTCTACTGGTGCTAGAATTGTAATTGTATAAAGCATTAAGCATCACAGTGGTATAAAGCATTAGTGTCTAGCTCCACTGGCTAGATATATCAGATTTTAAAATTGTCATGGGCCCCTCAGTCTAGCAGTGCTTTCTTTGGCCATGGTCCAGAACTGAATGTAGCAAGTCTTGGATCTCAGACCAGCATCATTTCTATCTCTGATTTCCTCAAGGGTTAAACAAAGCCAATACCTCTTTCTAACTTAGTGCGTGATGAGCTTTAAAAGGGATACTGGGATATCAACTTTGCCATTTTGGTAACACAGCTTTCACTGTTGTC
>NW_009644364.1:0-878 GCF_000690535.1 Cariama cristata | reverse complement strand
TGTTTCCATCGTCCCTTGAAGCGTGAGCCACAGTCAAACCCAACTCCCTTTCTCTCTCCAGGCTTTACCCAAGATTCACAAGGAAATAAAAATTAAAATAAAGCTCCAAGCATGAGGGGCAGACTGCAGCTCTGACATGTTCTGACCTACTCCTAGAGCTGGACATTCAAAGCACCGAAACCTTGCATCTGTATTCTTAACTACCGTGAAAAATACCCAAGGCTCAGCTGGAGATACCAAATTTTGGAGTAAAAGGAAATTTTTCAAACTTACCTGTGAAAAAAATGTGATTCTGTACCTGAATTTCCTTTGAGTTACATCCACTGACCTTGCTGGTGTTTGGGTCAAGCTCCTGAAGGGGAATTTTGACACAGAGAGTGCGTGCCTGCTGTTGGGATGCAGATCTCTTGGAGCCAGTATAGAGAAATGTCTGTGTGCAACCCCATGTGTCCTCAGATTCACCTTTGCCTTTCAGTTCTCATAAAGATCTTAGAGGAAACGTGAAGTGATTTAGTGCTGTGCAAAGTAGCCTTTCAAATAAGAACTGAATTTATAATTGACATATCTATGAAATATTAAACAAACCATTAGTGTCTCTGAGCAGGTTACCCACATGAGCCCTTCAGTCTGCGCTGGATCATGTCTCTGTGGTAACATATTAGGCTCTGGCTTATTGAGGGTAAAGAAGCATAAATGAGAACTCACTGGAGAGAGAGTATCAAAAAACATGTTTAAGTGGATAAATACCAAAAAGAGATTTAATACAGCAGCTACATAAACAGTTTCAACATTCTTATATTGAAAGTTGAAATAAAGCAGGAGTCGTGCAGTGATAGCCACTTGATGATAATAAATACGGAGATTTCAGGGATGATGAC
>NW_009644363.1:0-878 GCF_000690535.1 Cariama cristata | reverse complement strand
ATGAAACATGGCGCTCGGAGCAGGTGGCTGTAAGCCTCTCATGGAGAGACCATCATAGCAAGTGCACAGAAGGAGCACCAGAGCTTTGAAGGCTAAAATTCGCTCCATGCAGGATGGGAGGCTGGTTGAGGAATTCAAAACCTCAGTAGAGGAAGTTCTTCATGAGCCTTTGTCAGTAGGGATATGCTCTGAGATGACAGGAGTGGGGCAAGTGTGGCATAAATCCATCTGCCTATATAGATTTCAGTGCCACCCGGCTGAGAATTTAGCTAGCAGCTTACAAATCCCCAATGTTTCACACATTGGAGTACAAAACAACTGTTCTTTCGGACTGTTGTGTAATTGTGAGTCATTAGCCTCTGCTTGAGAACGATCCAGCTACCTTGTCAAGGAACTGGAACAAAACAGTGCATCTCAGGTGTCTTAGTTATACAACATGGAAAACAAATTCCCTCCGCCAGCGTTTTGTGGGCGGTCCCTTGCACATCCCTAGGGAGATGTTTGGTGCCACGACCTGAGTTTCTCCCCATAGAAAGGCCAGATCTGTAAAATTGCTCCTTACCTGGCCTTAAATCCCATTCAGGTCCTCAAAATAGATTCAGGAGGATTGTACTGAAAGGGTGATTTTTACCCTTGATGGCTGAATCACCAGGACATCTGTGTTGCATTATGGTACAGCTCAAACACTGAGGGAAGAGGATGAAGATAAGAAATAAGTGGCCAGTACCTCTTTAAGAATCTACAAGAGCAAGGTAATAAAAAAGAAATACAATAACTCAGATAATAAAAACATTATCTTACAGATTTCATACAAACTTTGCCTTAGGGAGGCCACCTGGCTTGTGTTTTACTGACACAGCTGTTCAGACTTTTTTTTT
>NW_009644362.1:0-877 GCF_000690535.1 Cariama cristata | reverse complement strand
TATAGATGCATGTAACAACTAATCAGAAGGTATATTAGAATATTAGAAAAGCTTGCAATGTTAGAAGTATTAACTGAAAAAGTCTTTGACTCTGACAAAGCCTGAAATACTTTTGGTTTAGTGTCCAAAGAATTGTATCCAAAAGCAATAAGCAGGGCAAATTCTGCCTGAAATTCTGCATTAAAATAAGACAAAACCACAGAGTTAGAAAATCTGTGACTTAAAGCTCTCTTATGGGGAGAGGTGATGTAGGCGAACACCTCTCAAATACCAGCTATAACTCTACTAGAAATAATCAATTAACATTTTATTCTGTGTATCTATTTTTATACAGCACTCATCTTAAAGCTATCAGTTAAATTCCAGACTGACTTGTTTAAGTTCACGTCCCATCATTATTGGCTTAGAAACTGGCAGTTAATGTGCAGTAATCAATGTCCAAAGTAGAGCCTTGCTACAAATAATGTTGTGCCTACGTTTTTGAGATACTTTTATATCAATATTTTCAGATGAATACAAGCCTGTGGATTTTTCTAATAAGAAAGCTGTCTTCATGTCTTTGCTTTGGAAACACTTTTGCAGAAATTAAACTCTGGTTTTGGGAGCTTCAGAAATAAAAGATGCATAAGATTAAATGCACCTACACAGGCAAAATTCTGTGTTCTTGTATAGACACATTTGATAAGTGAATCTGTTTTCTGTATGTCACCTTTGAGGGGCATAGCATTTTCTTTTAACATGTGAGAGAAAAAACAAAGCATGTAAAAATTTTCCTGGGCACAGGTTCCACCATTGTACTTTGCATCATTAATTGGACACCAGTGGAAAGAAGTAGCCATTCAAATTCCCTGCCTGAAGTTTGTAGAGAGATATTATC
>NW_009644361.1:0-877 GCF_000690535.1 Cariama cristata | reverse complement strand
GTGTTTCTTGTTCCGGAGCTCTAGTTTAGCTCTACAGCAACCAACTTTTTTCTCAGCCTTTTCTTTATGTCATAATTTATCCCTCTGCAAATAGGACTGTTGGTTCTTGAATATTTTAAGGTTGTGGAGTGGCTTCATTAGTAGTTTTTCGTTCAGAGAGGAGCCTGTTTCTTGAGCTTCGTAGCCCACGTTAACCGGGCTGTGAAAAAGTGGTATTGCTTAAGGGGTATCTCTCGCTGTTCTTTAAAAGACTGATGTTTGAAGCAGAAATTGCTGCAGAACACTTAGCCTTAATTTAAGTATAGGGAAACTTGCCTGTTCACCTCTTTTTATAACAATTGCCATGCAGTTTGAGATCTTGCTTGCCTGTCTCCCACCTGTCTTTGGATGTTTGTAGCTGAGTCATGTTTTGTGGGCTCACACCTCTGGGTGATGTTGGTTTTGATGGTGGTATGCCAGGCTGGCCTGAGAGAGGAGTGTGGGTAAGGCTGCAAGGTCTTGTGGCCAACTGCCACCCTGGTGATCAAGGGTGTGTGGTGGAAGGGCTTGCAGCCCAGTGACATCACAGTTCTGTACGGTGAGGTCAGATTCCGATGCTACCCTGTGTGGTTAGAAAACCTGCTTGCTGTCTGGTTTGAACCACACTCCAGAGAGGCTTTCCAGCAGGTGGTCCCTCCATTGTAGACTGCCTGCCTCTCTTCATACGAAAACCAAAGAACCTGCGGTTTGGATACTGGAACGCCGCGTGCCGATTCAGCTTTCAATGAAAATATGCCTTATGTCAAGGGTAGGTCAAGTAAGTCTTTCTATGTCTGTTTCTGTCCAGTAATTTCTCTTCTTTTTAATCATAATGGTGGGGCCTCCAGTTCTTATGCCT
>NW_009644360.1:0-876 GCF_000690535.1 Cariama cristata | reverse complement strand
TAGTCCCAGGAACACAAACATGCTTTGCAGGCTCTTTGTTATTAGCCCAGGAAGCCACTGTGCTGCAGAGGTGGTTCTGTTTATGCTCCCACCTTACAGGCACCTGCTGTCTCACTGCAGTAAAAACACAACTTCTGGCTTATGAAGTCATTAGGAGCTGCCTCTCACCTGTGTCACTGAGCATCAGATCATACTCTTTTTGATTTATTACCCTCTATCCCCCTTTTAAGGTGCTGCAACACATCCAAAATAACATCAGGAGAATGTATCAATGCTTCCCCAACTCCCAGATGTTATGAGCAGACCTGTGCCTCTCAGTCATAGGGAGAGACTTACCACTACGCAGAAGTTCTCTATCAATTTCCAGTGGGTTGCCAGCAAGAGCACCGCTGCCAGAGGAGAAAGAAACAGAAATCATGCATGATATCCTGTACAATCCAACCAGAACTGAGCTCTAGCATGCACTAATGACACCTTTCTGAAGACTTCCTTTCCCTAGTTCATTTTGGTGTCACACAGTGTGACCTGAGGCTCAGCAACCTCTGAACTCTGGTGTAAACCAGAAGTTCTCTTCTAAAGAGGATGGTGTGCTTGATGAAAGACTTGTAGTCTTTAATTTCAAGAAGGGAGAAGAACAGTATCTCTGTGTTGAGAGTCTTCTCTTTGGTTGGAGAAGCAGGGGTTGTGCCCTCAATAATCTGCAAAGTGTAGGGTATACAAGCCCCAGTGGTTGAGGGGATGTAACATCTAACTCTTCACCATTCTGCAGAAGAAAGTGAGGCCCAAGTATTACACAGAAAGTAAACTTTACCTTCCCAAAGGCAAGACATTAAGCCTCCTCTTCACTTCTCCCAGGCGCTCAGAATCACGGGTCAG
>NW_009644359.1:0-876 GCF_000690535.1 Cariama cristata | reverse complement strand
GAGCAGTTGATGCTGATGCCGGTGCCCTCAGTGGTCTCTGCCGACGGCTCCTGCTGAGAAAGAAGGAAAGGCCAAAGGTCATCAAACATCACCCAGCTCTGATGGTTTTTTTCCCAGAGAAACAGTGGCAGTGACACAGAGCTAGACAGGAACAGATGGGGATAATGTGCTCATCGACAGGGATGAGAGTGATCCTGGCGTGCATGTCTAGAGCAAGGGGAGAAACCTGGAAGGGTATTCCAAATTGATGCATGGATAAATAGAAGGAAAGTCAGGTGCCTAGATGGGTGGACAGTGAGAGGGAGAGGAGACAGGACAGTTGGAAGTGTTACAGTGAAGGATGAAAGGCTGAATTCCAAAGAAGAATATATGGTGAATGCACAGTGAGATGAGAGGATATATTGAATAATGGCGTGGTGCAGGAAAGCTAACTTGTGCCTACAGCTGTGAAGGAAGCGGAGCAAGAGGTGAGCGGGACATCTCAGAGTAGGAAGAGGGAATGATACATGCATGGAGGTGGATAAATAGATAAAGAGCAGATAGGGAGAGTGGGTGTTACAGTGAAGGACAGAGGGCTATATTCAGGGCAAAAAGAGCTGCTGAATGCACAGGGGAAGGAGTGGGTGCATGAAAAGGCAGGCGTACAGGCAAGCAGGCTCGTACTGACAGAAGGGGTGGGTGAATAGGGAGAATGGGAAGAGGGGACTCGGAGGGTTTGGAAAGGGGGAGAAATGGCAGAGAGGCAAGGACATGGAAAGACTCGTTGCAGAAGGAGAGGGAGGAGTTGGCACTGGGCTGTCTGGGGAATACCCTGGGCTCAACCCCGACCCCTGCTACCCCCCGCACACCCAGGAGCACCGCGGCCAGCCCTGCCAG
>NW_009644358.1:0-875 GCF_000690535.1 Cariama cristata | reverse complement strand
ATGATTTTGTCTGAACTGGCAATATATTAAATCTGAGTAGCATTATCACCAGAAAATTTTGAAACGTGGACATGTCTTGCATGTCAAGCACTTTGTACAGGCTGCTGCCTGACATTGGATGCTGTCTGCAGCCAGTCTTCCTCAGTCTGACATGGCTGTGTGGTATCATTGATTCTTGCAGGGTTATGTACAGAAAAGATAAGATACTTAGATTCAGAAAAAGGTTCTTTGCTGGTTCATTTCTTGCCATAGGGAACATGAAAAGAGAACACTTTCTTAATTACTGAATCTCAATGACTAGACTAGAAGTGGTACTGAAATAATGCTGAAATGTTGATTTTTAGCATAGTACTTCAATTCTAACTAAACCAGGACTGGAGTGGATCGGTTGCTGTTAGATTACACAGCAAACAGGTGATGCAGTCTGTTTCTTTAGCTTGTTTGCACCTAGTACAAAAATCTCCAAGAGGAAGGAATCAAGCCTGCATGGTGTAAGACTTCTCTGCATCTTTTCCAGCAGACTAACATAAAATAATCAATGTATTTGTGTCATGCTGCCAACCAGGCTCTGTCCTGCAATGGTCTGAGTGGTGTTAAGAGTTTGTCAAGCAGCAGTGGTTGGTACTTTTGTTTTCCTTCTCTCTCTCTTTCTTCAATAGTGGACTCAGCCCATACTTCCTTTGTCTTTGAAGCATACAAAAAGTATTTGATGCATGTTTTGTTCACAAACCCAAAGACTGATCATAAAGACATTTTCTTGATAATCTTACCTTTCAAAAATTCTGAGTTAAAATGGAACAGCATGGTGTTTTTTTGTATTGCTGTTCGGCTTTAGAAAGTGAAAAAGCATAGCAAAGGTGGCTGAAGGTAGAAGA
>NW_009644357.1:0-875 GCF_000690535.1 Cariama cristata | reverse complement strand
AAAAAAAGAAACTGTTTCTTACATCCTCCTAATATCTCTTTTTTTCCCCCCTTCCCTGATTATGGCATATGATTCAGGGAAAAATTATTCTAAAAAAAAAATAATCTCTTTTTGTTATACTGATGTGAATGATGTTCTAGTGAAAATTATGTGTTAAGGTATGGTGTTGCCTAGCAAAAATGTAAGCACTGCCTGTGGGAAGTGCAAATCATTGAAGAAATGTATTGTAATTTTTTTGACAGATGAATTCCAAAGTAGAGAAGAAATATTAGAGACCGAAAAAGTAGAATCAAGTGTCTGTCTTTATATAGCATTGTATTCTGGCTCAGGCATTTTCTCTGAATCAGAGTTACTTGGCTGATGTTTAATCAGGGGTTAAAAAAATAGGTTGCGGTTCCAAATCAATGCCAGTTCACAACAATGCCTGGAAACTAGTAGTTGCCTCCGTTCCATAATTGAAAATATAAGGAGTGCTCTCTGACTTTTGTTATGTGCCATAACTGCTTGCAGCAAGCACCAAAGCTCTGCTCTGGCTGTGAAACAGGATGCAAAATACCAGGCAAACACTAGTCAGTACATGGCACAGCATAGATGTTATATGCGAAGACAGAAACTTGGATCGCAGAGCAGCGTAACCGTGTTAGAGTAGGCATTTTGACATGTTGATGTAGGTCTGTTAGTTTGTGGCTGGCAACAGCTCAGGTAATCCTTTGCTCATCTTCATCATGAGATGTAGACAGGTGTCAGAGTTAGGTTTTTGGTCATAATTTGTTTTGTAATTATTTGGATTCAACTCATGGACTTTGAATCATAGGAGCATTCACGTATCTGGAACAACCTAGACTCTGAAACAAGAACCCTGTATTGGCTGCACT
>NW_009644356.1:0-875 GCF_000690535.1 Cariama cristata | reverse complement strand
CAAAACAAAACAAAAAAGCGCCTTTGTGAAGATTCTGATGATATTTCTGAGAGCTATTGGTTTAAAAAAAAAAGCTAGGGAAATACCAGAGAATTACACAGAGGATAATAATGTACATAAGTACATAGTGAAACTTCAAACACACCCACCATTCCTGAAATAAATTGAAGAAGTGCCTTTTCTGTCAATCTGGTGGTTTTATATAGGAGATAATGTTCTAAGTAACTATTGCAAATGCTAATATTAAGTGTTTCTCTTACAGGAAGAAATTACAAGGTATTGGGCAGTTTTCATATTAATGATACAGGCTGTGACTGCTTGTGTATTTGGATTTTATATTACTTTACCATCTGGACTTGTAAATAATGTCTGTGTCTCTATAGAGATACAGAATTCCCTTTGAAGGTGACTTCTTGTTAACCAATATTTTTTTAAAATGCTCTTTCCAGATGAATTTAGTCAGTTCATACCGTTTCACCATGAGGCTGCCAAATCCACCTGGAGATATCCACATTTTAGGGTCACTTGTGAGATATAAATCAATAAGAACTCAGTCCGGTTCATTTGTCTTCTACTTTCCTTTGACTCATCAACTTCAGGAGGAAAAAAAATGAAAAACATTCTCTCCTTTGGAATCTTCAGAAGCAGAACCCTCTCCAAATTATCTCAGGAGCCTCAGACCCGGGCCATTAGTCAATTGGCCCTTCAACGATAACAAGTCTTTTGGGAACACTATTGCAAACGGGAATAAGGACATTTTCCTCTTTAAAACTCTATACCTAGTGAGCCAGAGTATATATTTCAGTTTCAGAAGTCTGAAGCACCCATGTACACAGTCCCACGGCTGCAACTTGCTCACCAGTAGATTGATGTAA
>NW_009644355.1:0-875 GCF_000690535.1 Cariama cristata | reverse complement strand
AAAAATCCCTCCAGAAGCCTGAAGCTGAGATCAAGAGAAAGAAAGATCACATATCTTTCTTCATATGCCCTGGACTTCATAATTATATTCAAGGGAATAAACTAAGCTCCTTTATTAATCTCCTTTGCCTGAAACTGATGCTTCCCCTGCATGTACAGTTGGAATAAGGGGTCCAATCCTTATTCCAGGACATCGTTTTGAGCTCAGATTTGGTGGACTTCTAGGAGTCTGGATATTTACTCAAAGCTGTGCAAATTCCTCCCACCCAGAGGCCAGTATCAGAGGCCTGTTTAAGCCAGACTCTAGTGCTGGATGTTTGCAACTCAAGGCTGACTTATCAAGCCTCTTGCCTCTGCTAATGCTGCAAGACCATTTACATGTGACCTGATCATGTTATCCTGTTTGTCCTCTTCTTGCTGCAAGAACGGGGATGGAGGGAGATGCCTCATCTGCATATAGCTAGGGAAGGCCTGACTTTCAGAGAAACACAAAAGAAGCAATTTCTGGGTGTCCTAATTTCAGGAAGGAAGCATAGAGGGATCAAAATCAGAAACTGTGTCTGATCTGCACAATGCCCGAAAGAGAACACAAGCCAGCTAGCCAGCTCTATGAAATGGGCAGTGTGAAATGCTCACAGTATAGGTAATAACACAGAAATATTTAGGAAGGAGAAACTGGAAATTAGATGGGAAAGCACCTTAATAGAAAAGTTTCCAGCCTTGATAAGGGCTCAAAAGAAAAGCAAACAATGCTTTTGAATCTGTTGGCCTTTGCTGGGTGCTTACTATTAGAAAACACTATACCAATAAAGGAAAAAGTGACAGAGCTGGCAGAGGCAAAAGTGACAAAAGGCGATTGTCCTAAAGCTAAAAAAA
>NW_009644354.1:0-874 GCF_000690535.1 Cariama cristata | reverse complement strand
TGAGAGTAGTATGGCAGTTTTTAAAAAAATCTCTGATTGTTCCGACTCTCCATGTGTTAGGTCAGGTCACACTTTGGGTTTGGTGCATGTAAACTGCCATCCAAAGGAAACAGAACTGAACTCCCCAACTCATGGGCTTGGCAGGAACATACGGATCCACATCAGTGGTCTGTCACAGCTTTGAACCATATGCATGACAGGGCTGTTACACCAAGGGAGTAAAGTGAAATCCCAAAGTGCATTTAGAGTTACCATAGATGTCTCAGTACCTACTGCTTCTCCATAATGATCTGATCCTTTTGCACCATGTTACCAGTTGTGAGGGTATGGCTAATACTGTAAAAAAGACAAAGAATGCCCTAGTCTATTGGAGACAGAAATTACTGTTCCAAACACCAATTACAATTATTTTGAAAAACATTGGAAAAAAACAAGCTATTAATTTTGAAGGGCATAGAACGTCATATACCAACTTTTGTAAATCATCATCCCTCCTCCTGCTTCAGAAAGAAGTTCTGACTAAGTCTTTCTTTGCTCTGAGCAGAGGAAGTCATGGCCACGCAGTTATCTGCATAATGGTTCCAGGTACAACTAGTCTGACCTATTGCAATCTATTCAGAGTTTTTCCATTTTCAAATTTCTTACTTGTTACTTATAATGGGCAATTGAGCTATTCCAAATTTGGCTGTAGTACAAAAAAGCTTTCAGACACACTGGGAGAAAGACTTAAAAGGAAACTGTAAACCACAATTTTAATTCTTTAATTGCTAACCTATATTTTTAGACTTCAGTATTTATTTGTAAGAGGTACAGCAGTCTATACAACAATTCGTAAAAAACACACAGAGCATGGTAAAGCTTTCAAGGAAAAAAA
>NW_009644353.1:0-874 GCF_000690535.1 Cariama cristata | reverse complement strand
TATTGTTGTATAGTATTTTTCAAGAGAAGTTTGCAAATGCTTTGGGAAAGGGTATGAAGTAATTAATACCCTTAGATGTGGACTGTGGACAGGCTGCCTAAATCCTGCTTTAGTAAGTTTTCTTGACGTCTCTTTCTCCACATGGAATGGGTTACATAGCTTGTACTGGTGTCAACCAACAGGAAGGTACAAAGAGGCCCTGGATCACCTTCAGGAGGCATTTGGCCACTCTCTTGCTGACGACTTTGCTAGTGCAAGACTAGCTGTGCTGCAGCTGAAGAAGAGGAACGTGGCAGTGGCAACTCACTCGTTCAGCGTCCTAGCTATGAGAGATGAACGGGAGTTGGGGTTTCTCCTGAACTTTGTAGATGCTAAGCAACAGCAGCATCTCTCTCAGGTACAATCCTTTTTTGATGCCACATCTGCGGATTCAGTGGGGAAAGAAACGGGAAGCAAAATTAGGCTGCAGAGATTTTCCCTGCCTTGACTTGAGCAGCAGTTTGTGAGAAGACGCTTTATCAGATGAACGAGGAACAAATTGGCTTCTTCCTCCAGCCTTCACTCCATCCAGATTAGGGAGTTGAATCCAAACTTCTTTCATTGCAGTGACCTTGCTTCAGTCTCTAATAATTCATCATTATCACTTCTTACCACTTGGGGGAATTTCTTGTGGTGTCCCTAGCATGAGACCTGTTTAATTCCAACAGTAAAATGCAGGGGATGTGAGGGGCAGCAGCTAGAGATTTGACAAGATCATTGCTAGTATTGTACTCTGTATGAGTTACATGGTGTTCATAGCTTGCTTTTGGGGAAGGGGAATTCATGTTTTGTTCATTTTCTTGATGAATGAAACTGAAGGTTCTGATTCAGTCAC
>NW_009644352.1:0-874 GCF_000690535.1 Cariama cristata | reverse complement strand
GGCTGCAGGAGTTGCCATGTCTGCTTCAATCTATCTGCTCCCTCTAAAGGGTCTGGTGGCTGGAACCCATGGACCCCTTCAGCAAAGTTATGGAGGCAGAATTGGAAAAGCATGTCTTTACAGAAACTTTGATTAATTTTTCAAGGGGTGACCAGAGCTGCTGTGTTACAGAGCTGTCAAATACCATATGTCCAGAAGCTCTGTCATCTGAATTTCAAAGTCAGAGCCATATTTTAAGAGACTTGCCCTTTTCATCCTATCTGGTCTGTGGGGGAGTGTCGCTGGGACTGAACCCTGTTTGGCTGTGTGAAAGAAGCGTGCCAGGCTTCCTTTGCCAGGGACTTTGAGTTTAAATCTATTTCAGGCCTTTAAAAAGGTCAGTCAAGGCTGCCAGCCAGAACCTGTGTCTTAATTCAGTGCTATTAGAATGACAGAAAAATAAAATCTCCAATCTCGGCCTAGAGGGAAAGGAGTGAGGGAAGTATCAGACACTTTATAAACTGCAGAATATGCTCTCACTGCAAACTGCTGCTGCAGTCCGAAGCAAGCAGATGTGTCCCTGAGCTCTAGGAAGGTCTCTTGGACTCTGCTGCAGTTTTTGGGCTCTGCCAGTGGGGATCTGATTGCTGGTCTGGGGCCTGAAGAAGCTACTTTCCCTTGTTTGCCAAGGAGGTCAGGTTCATGATCCTTAGTTTATCTTAGCTGTTAGGTGTTGTGTCTTTCAGAGGTGAGCTGTATCTGCCTGTTTAGGCTCCCCACATCTGTAATATTTGGGGTTTTGCTCTGCAGTGAGGGAAAGGGGAAGCAGCAGTGGCTTGGGGTTTTGGGATCTGGATTAGGGTTTATTGCACTGTTGGCTGTGGTTGGTGGGCAG